>NC_026008.2:43802709-44008432 GCF_000442705.2 Elaeis guineensis | reverse complement strand
GATGAGCTCCTCGATCTCGTCCTGGAGCTGGATGCACTCTTCGGTGTCGTGGCCGTGGTCGCGGTGGTAGAGGCAGAACTTGTTGGGGTTGCGCTTCCTGGGGTGCGTGCGCATCCTCTCCGGCCTGGGGATCAGCTCCCTGACCTCCATCAGTACCTGGGCCTTCGAGGCGTTGAGGGGGGCGTAGCTGTGGAACTTCCCCGGCGGGGAACCCCGCCGAAACCTGTTGTCCGGACTTCTCTGCCTGTGTGCCCGGGTGGAGTATGGGCGCGCTTGTGCCCAGGAGGGGATCGGGAGCGAGGCCGGGCTTCCCTTGGCCTCTTCTCAACTGCGGGTTTGCCAGAATCTCCCGCCTGGCGCTCCCTCGCAGTCTCTTCATCCTTCATTTTGAAGGCCTCTTCCGCTCGGGCGTATCCTTCAGCCCGAGCCAGCAGATCAGCAAAATCCCTGGGGTACTTCTTCTCCAGGAAGTACAAGAGATCATTCTTCTGAAGGCCACCTTTCAGGGCGGCCATGGCAACCGACTGGTCCAAGTTCCGGACCTCCAACGCCGCGATGTTGAAGCGGTTGATGTAGGCCCGTATGGACTCCCCTTCCCTCTGCTTGATGTTGATGAGGGACTCCGAACCTTTCCGGGGACGTCGGCTGCTGACAAAATGGGCCACGAATTGGTGGCTCATTTGGTCGAAGGAGAAGATGGTACCCGGCTTCAGTGCCGAGTACCAGTTTCTTGCTGCTCCCTTCAAAGTAGACGGGAAAGCTCGGCACAAGATGGCGTCGGGGGCACCATGAAGCAACATCATCGTTTGGAAGGCCTCCAGGTGGTCCACCGGGTCCGACGTCCCGTCGTAGCTTTCAAACTGGGGGAGCTTGAAATTCGGCGGGATTGGTTCCTGCATAATCATTTGGGAGAAGGGAGGGTCAGTGCAGATATCCTCACCGTAAGCGGGAGGTGCATGGCGGAGTTCTTCGATCCGCCGGTTCATCTCCTGGAGCCTCCGGTCCAGGAAATCCTCTCGACTTCGAGTCTCGAGGGTCCTTTGGCAGAACGGAGGCAGGGATCTCCCAGGGGTGGAGTCGTGGTCCGACTGAGGGCTCTCCACCCTTGGATTCGCCTTCTCGGGAAGGACGGGGCGGCTAGCCCAGGTGGCCCGCCCCACCACCGGGTTCTGGCATTCCGGACATGCCCCTTCCGGATGCGCTGATGCCTGCCGCGGCTGCTGCTGCATCGCCTGTACGGCCTCGACGAGGCCCTTGACCTGCTGCGCCAGCAAGTCAAACTGCTCCGCGCCGACCGCCGTCGCCGGAGGGGAGGAGGAGCTGGCTGAGAAACGGGAGGGGAGGCCGAAGCCTGAGATCTGGCCGCGGAGGCCGTGGACCGCCGGGTGGACGCCCTGCGCGGAGGCATCGGGTGTCGATCTCGCGGGGGAGGATTAGGAGTAGATGACGGAGAGATGGCCGGAGGTGGCTCCGTTGAGCGCTCCTTCAAGAACAAGGGTGCTACGGAGGTTCAGCCCCTTCCTCTAGCGCCAATCCTGTTGGTGCAAAATTCACCTGCGCCAGAGAAGCTGGAGTTGAGGAAGCCGCGGTCGCCGTCGGGACCTGCAAGGGAAGTCTAAACCGGAGGTGGGGTTGCTCCGGCAAGACCCTCCGACGCTCAAGTCAGTTCTCTGCCTCAACAAGAATGGAGTGCTCGAACGGAGAATTTAGCAGAGTTTTGAGATAAGGCAAAAGAGCTTAAAAATAACGTATCTGAGTCCCCCTTTTATAGGCGGGGGAGGCAACGGACTGATGGCGACGTGTGTAACTGCCTGGTAGTGGGCCGCCCATGGTCAGGGGAATTGATTGTGAAAGATAATGGAGCAGACACGTGGGTATCACCTCGACTTGCCATGTGGAATCCGTTATGAGGGGTGGAGCAGTGTCCGTCGTCAGGAGAATCGCAGGGTATCCGTCGCAGGAGGTGGAGCAGGTTCGTGGCCGTTACTGTGGCCTGCCAGGGGGATAATGGAGCTGTGCGGAGTCCGTCACAGGAGTGGAGCAGGGCGGCTATGGCTGCTGCGGCTTGTCAGGGAATGATGATACTGCGTGGAGTCCGCCACAGGAGGTGGAGCAGGGTCGCGGCCGTTTTGAGGGCCTGTCAGGGGGCGTGGATCTGTCGATTGAAGCTCGACAATGGTCGGAGCCGTCGTGAGCGGAGCCCGGCTCCCGTAGGAGTCCGGGCGGAGCTGTTCTGATGTCGGCGGCAGAGTCCGGCTCCCGTAGGAGTCCGGGCGGAGCTGTGCTGATGGCGGCAGAGCCCGGCTCCCGTAGGAGTCCGGGCGGAGCTGTGCTGATGTCGTCGGTGGAGCCCGGCTCCCGTAGGAGTCCAGGCGGAGCTGCGCTGCAAACAAAGTCAAGGGTGAAGTCCGGCTCTCGTAGGAGTCCGGACTGAGCTTACCAGCAATTGATATTGAGGGCGGAGCCCGGCTCCCGTAGGAGTCCGGGCGGAGCTGTTTTGATGTTGGCGGCGGAGCCCGGCTCCCGTAGGAGTCCGGGCGGAGCAGCGCTTGCTGATGGCGGTGGAGCCCGGCTCCCGTAGGAGTCGGGCGGAGCTGCACTTGCTGATGGCGGTGGAGCCCGGCTCCAGTAGGAGTCCGGGCGGAGCTGCGCTGCAAACAAAGTCAAGGTGAAGTCCGCTCTCGTATGAGTCCGGACTGAGCTTACCAGCAATTGATATTGAGGCGGAGCCCGGCTCCCATAGGAGTCCGGGAGGAGCTGTTTTGATGTTGGCGGCGGAGCCCGGCTCCCGTAGGAGTCCGGGCGGAGCAGCGCTTGCTGATGGCGGTGGAGCCCTGCTCCCGTAGGAGTCGGGCGGAGCTGCACTTGCTGATGGCGGTGGAGCCCGGCTCCCGTAGGAGTCCGGACGGAGCTGCGCTGCAAACAAAGTCAAGGGTGAAGTCCGGCTCTCGTATGAGTCCGGACTGAGCTTACCAGCAATTGATATTGAGGCGGAGCCCGGCTCCCGTAGGAGTCCGGGAGGAGCTGTTTTGATGTTGGCGGCGGAGCCCGGCTCCCGTAGGAGTCCGGACGGAGCAGCGCTTGCTGATGGCGGTGGAGCCCGGCTCCCGTAGGAGTCGGGCGGAGCTGCACTTGCTGATGGCGGTGGAGCCCGGCTCCCGTAGGAGTCCGGGCGGAGCTGCGCTGCAAACAAAGTCAAGGGTGAAGTCCGGCTCTCGTATGAGTCCGGACTGAGCTTACCAGCAATTGATATTGAGGGCGGAGCCCGGCTCCCGTAGGAGTCCGGGAGGAGCTGTGCTGATGTCGTCGGTGGAGCCTGGCTCCCGTAGGAGTCCGGGCGGAGCTGCGCTGCAAACAAAGTCAAGGGTGAAGTCCGGCTCTCGTAGGAGTCCGGACTGAGCTTACCAGCAATTGATGTTGAGAGCGGAGCCTGGCTCCCGTAGGAGTCCGGGCGGAGCTGTTTTGATGTTGGCGGCGGAGCCCGGCTCCCGTAGGAGTCCGGGCGGAGCAGCGCTTGCTGATGGCGGTGGAGCCCGGCTCCCGTAGGAGTCGGGCAGAGCTGCACTTGCTGATGGCGGTGGAGCCCGGCTCCCGTAGGAGTCCGGGCGGAGCTGCACTGCAAACAAAGTCAAGGGTGAAGTTCGGCTCTCGTATGAGTCCGGACTGAGCTTACCAGCAATTGATATTGAGGGCGGAGCCCGGCTCCCGTAGGAGTCCGGGAGGAGCTGTTTTGATGTTGACGGCGGAGCCCGGCTCCCGTAGGAGTCCGGGCGGAGCAGCGCTTGCTGATGGCGGTGGAGCCCGACTCCCGTAGGAGTCGGGCGGAGCTGCACTTGCTGATGGCGGTGGAGCCCGGCTCCCGTAGGAGTCCGGGCGGAGCTGCGCTGCAAACAAAGTCAAGGGTGAAGTCCGGCTCTCGTATGAGTCCGGACTGAGCTTACCAGCAATTGATATTGAGGGCGGAGCCCGGCTCCCGTAGGAGTCCGGGAGGAGCTGTTTTGATGTTGGCGGCGGAGCCCGGCTCCCGTAGGAGTCCGGGCGGAGCAGCGCTTGCTGATGGCGGTAGAGCCCGGCTCCCGTAGGAGTCGGACGGAGCTGCACTTGCTGATGGCGGTGGAGCCCGGCTCCCGTAGGAGTCCGGGCGGAGCTGCGCTGCAAACAAAGTCAAGGGTGAAGTCCGGCTCTCGTATGAGTCCGGACTGAGCTTACCAGTAATTGATATTGAGGGCGGAGCCCGGCTCCCGTAGGAGTCCGGGAGGAGCTGTGCTGATGTCGTCGGTGGAGCCTGGCTCCCGTAGGAGTCCGGGCGGAGCTGCGCTGCAAACAAAGTCAAGGGTGAAGTCCGGCTCTCGTAGGAGTCCGGACTGAGCTTACCAGCAATTGATATTGAGAGCGGAGCCCGGCTCCCGTAGGAGTCCGAGCGGAGCTGTTTTGATGTTGGCGGCGGAGCCCGGCTCCCGTAGGAGTCCGGGCGGAGCAGTGCTTGCTGATGGCGGTGGAGCCCGGCTCCCGTAGGAGTCCGGGCGGAGCTGTGCTGATGTCGTCGGTGGAGCCTGGCTCCCGTAGGAGTCCGGGCGGAGCTGTGCTGATGTCGTCGGTGGAGCCCGGCTCCCGTAGGAGTCCGGGCGGAGCTGCGCTGCAAACAAAGTCAAGGGTGAAGTCCGGCTCTCGTAGGAGTCCGGACTGAGCTTACCAGCAATTGATATTGAGAGCGGAGCTCGGCTCCCGTAGGAGTCCGGGCGGAGCTGTTTTGATGTTGGCGGCGGAGCCCGGCTCCCGTAGGAGTCCGGGCGGAGCAGTGCTTGCTGATGGCGGTGGAGCCCGGCTCCCGTAGGAGTTCGGGCGGAGCTGTGCCGATGGCGGTTCCGCCGTGGGTTCCGACTGTGGGTATTTTATACCCAACATATACCATCTGGCCATCATCTATTGTTGTCCGACCATCCACACTCTGACGGATCAAATTCAAAAAAGAAGTCAACCAAGGGTCAATACTCACCTCCCATTGAAAATTATCTGCCTGTCTCCAAATGATCCACGCCTTAGGGCATCGCAGGATAGCATGTGCCGCCAACTCATCCTCCATGCCACAGATCAGAATCTCGATGCCTCTCCCTTTGAAAAGTGTCCAAGTAGGAAGGTGGTCCAAAATAAATTTTCAAAGAAAAATCTAAACCTTCGAATGAGCGGCAACTCTTCAAATCCAAGTAGCCTCCATCCATTTAGAAGGCATCGGTCTGTATAAATGGAAGAGATTTCTCAAGAGAATTTTCAAGCAGCAGGAATGTTCCCAAACCCTGGAATATTTTTAGAGAATTTATGAAAAAAATTAAAATATAAAGTTAAAGTGGAAAGAAAAAAAGAGACTGTGCCAAAAGATGACCAAGGTCGAGAAGGTTATGAATAAACTTCTATGGAGGAGAACAATTTGGAGAATAGAGAAGAAAGTAGAACAGGCTACTATTGGGTCAAGGACGGCAATCAAATGCGAGATTGGAAATATCTTGAGTTGTTTTATGATATTCTTCCAAAATTTGACTTTTTTTTTTTGGATGGCATCATGTTTTCGAAAGTTAAAGGTTGGACATGATGCAGTGACCGGTGGAAGAAGATATCTTCAAGCAGCACCAAGAATTATCGACCATGCCCTTGCAAGGCAACTCACATCCAACATATCTCCACGTACATACAAGTGTGACTTTTTTTTTTTTTTTTGGTAAGAGTAGTACATACAAGTGTGATTGATGTACAGACTCCTCGAGGCAAATTTTTAATAGACAGTCCGAAATCTCTGCAGTAAAATGAATGCACGTCAGGTTTGGCCAGCTTGTCTTGCAAGTGAACCTAGTTCTTTCTGAGTATGTTTATATGTATTACAGCATCTTGGATCAGCTTTGGGATGGATGTCTTTTATCACAGTTTCGGTACCAGCTCTTTCTCATTATCTACAGATGATGAAACGATGCGAGCAACACCTGAACTTCTGGTGTTAATACTGTCAAATTATTTTAAACAGTGTGTTGGGGGATACCGACCGATCGACCGACCAACGTTTTGATCGACCGTCCGACTGACCGACGGGCATACCGATCGATTGACGGTCGGACCGACCGACTGACGGAGGGACCGACCGACCGACGGCCGAGGGCGCCCGACTGACGGACGCCACTACCGGCCATTCAATGGTCCATCGCCGGCTAGGGATGTGTCGGGCGTATCTTTACCGACCGACTGAACCCAGAGGCCTGATGGCCGACTCACGGAAAGCTCGCCGACCAATGGAGGCGCCCGACACCACTCAGCTGGCTACCGACTTTGGGTCGGTCGGCTCCTCCAACCACCGTACAGCCGCCAGACCTTGTCAGCTCTGACAGCAACATGCGGCACGACCATTTTGGGGCATTGTCCTGCCAGGGACATTGTCAACCCTGATGATTTGACAGCCCCCATGGCGATGTGACATCTTCACGGCGACCCTGACAGTCTACAGTGAGTTGACAGTTCCTCACTTGTCCGCGCCATTAATAACGGCGCCATACCGTGCTCCACTATATATACCGGGGAAGGCAACAGTGCAAGGGATCGATCCGCTCCGTCTCTCCCAAAAACTCAGGCTCGCTCCTCTCTCTCTCCCCTCTCTCTCTCGATCGAGCTCTCCGTCTACATTTCACTGTTGCCCGGTCACCTCTCTGACTTGACCGTCGGAGGGTCCCCGCCGGAGCCGCCTCCGGTCAGAGTGGACTTCTCGTTTTTGCAGGTGCACGCTTCCCGACGATCAGACGACGAGGCGATTGGCCGTAACAGATTGGCGCGCCAGGAAGGGGGACAGCATGATAAAGACAAGAGCTCAACGATCGAGAATCACTGGGTCGGCGAGGCGCTCTTCCCGTCGGGAAGAGGCCTCCCCGCCCCCACCGACGGCGGAGCCTAGCTCTCCGCGCCCTGCAGTGACCGCGGAGGCTCAGATTGCGGCCATCGTGCGGCAAATGACCGTACTGACCGACGCAGTCAAGAGCCTCCAGCAGCAACCGACGGCCCGACCCATGCCCTCCAGGAGCAGCCGCCGACGACCACGCCGATCCCTGTCGCCTCCATGCGAGCGCCCCCAACAGCGCTCCCACGGAGAAGAGGAGGGATGACCATGGCGCGACGACCGACGGTCCCAGCGGCCCTCTCCTTCTCCGTTGGAACGGGCAAGGAAGGAGAAACGGCCGCGCACACCGTCGGCCTCCCTTTCAGAATCTTCCGGAGACTCCACTCCTGGGGTCTCCCAGCATCGACGAGCGGACGACTACGAGCGACGGTTCGAGGAAATCGACCGCCGACTCGCTCAACTGCAGTTGGACGGCCAGAAGTCTTCCAACGACGTCGACTTCCAGACCGCCCAACCTCTCTCCCGACTGGTCCTCGACGAGCCGATTCCCAGTCGGTTCAAGATGCCGCATGTGGAGCCATACGACGGCTCCACCGACCCAGTCGACCACCTCGAGAGCTATAAAGCTCTCATGACGATTCAAGGGGCAACCGACACTCTTTTTTGCATCGGCTTCCCCGCCACACTCCGCAAGGCTGCCAGGGCTTGGTACTCCGGTCTTCGATCGGGGAGTATCCACTCTTTCGGGCAGCTCGAGCACTCGTTCGTGGTCCATTTCAGCACCAGCCGAAAGCCGCCGCGAACGTCGGACAGCCTTTTCTCCCTCAAGCAGGGGGAAAACGAGACGCTCCGACACTTCGTGGCGCGATTCAACGCGGCCACGCTCGAGGTCCGGGACCTCAACGAAGACATGGCTGTCTCGGCCATGAAGCGGGGCCTGAGGGCGTCCCGATTCACCTATTCTCTGGACAAGACCCTCCCCCGAACTTATGCCGAGCTACTGGAGCGCGCATACAAGTATATGCGCGCGGACGAAGGAGCGTCCGACCGACGCTTGGCCGAGCCCAGAGGCCCGAAAGAGAAGCGGAGGAAAGGTCGGGATCCTGCCGAACCCAGCAGGCCCCCGACCGATAGTCGGGTCTCACCACCCCGACGAATCCAAAAGCCACCCCTCTCTCCGCTCCCCGTGCGCAGATCTTGATGGAGATCGAGGGAGAGGAATACCTGCGACGGCCTCCGCCTTTGAAGGCAAAAGGCCTCGACCATCGGAAGTACTGTCGGTTCCACCGAAGCCACGGCCACAACACCGAGCGGTGCATCCAGTTGAAGGATGAGATTGAAAATCTCATCCGCCGGGGGTACCTCGGCAAATTTTGGAAGGGTCCGCCGACCCAACCAGCTGCCGATCGACGCCCCCAGCCGACTGAAAGGGCGGCGACCAACCAGCCGACGGCCGGAGTCATCAACATGATCTCCAAGCGGCTGGGCCCGGGGATGTCTGCAGGAGGGGAGCCGACGAAAAGGCCACGCCCGGATGACGTAATCACCTTCACAGAAGACGACGTTCGGGACATCCAAACTCCCCACGACGACGCTGTTGTTATGTCGGCGACAATAGTCAATTATGATGTAAAACGAATTTTTGTTGATAATGGAAGTTCGACAAATATTTTGTTTTACTCGACCTTCTCCCGAATGCGACTGTCAACTGACCGACTCAAGAGGGTCCCTGTGCCCTTGGTCGGCTTTGCCGGAGACGCCGTCACGACAGAAGGAGAAATCACCCTGCCCGTGATGGTCGGCACCGAACCACGGCAAAGCGCGGTCTCCCTCACTTTCGCGGTCGTCCAAGTTCCTTCGACCTACAACGCCATACTTGGACGACCCAGATTAAACGCCCTCAAGGCGATCGTCTCGACGTACCATCTCCTTGTTCGGTTCCCGACCAAAAACAGAGTCGGAGAGATGCGCGGGGATCAACAGCTCGCTCGACGGTGCTTCCAAATCTCCGCTCAAAGCAACGAGTCGAAGGATCCTCTGACAATCGACAAGCTGGACCAACGGGAGGAGGAAGAACGGGGTTCGCCGGCCGAGCAGCTCGAGGCGATCCCGATAGGAGAAAATCCCGACAGGAAAGTTTGGATCGGATCTCAATTGCCTGACACCGAACGATGCCGACTGACGGAGCTGCTGACGGCCAATGCTGACATATTTGCTTGATCGGCAGCAGATATGTCGGGCATCCCCCCAGAAATAATAACCCACCGACTCAACATCGACCCGACGATGAGGCCGGTGAGGCAGAAGAAAAGGTCCTTCACCCCAGAGAGGCAGAGGGCCATCGACGAAGAAGTGGACAAGCTACTCGAAGCAGGCTTCATTCGGGAATCCACGTATCCCGATTGGCTCGCCAATGTTGTCATGGTCAAGAAAGCCAACGGGAAGTAGAGGATCTGCATCGACTATACCGACCTCAACAGAGCCTGCCCAAAAGATAGCTTCCCACTTCCAAAGATCGACCAACTGGTGGATGCGACGTTCGGATTTCGACTGCTCAGCTTCATGGATGCCTTCGTCGGGTACAACCAGATCCGGATGGCGCCTGAAGATGAGGAGCACACCGCGTTCGTGACTCCCAAGGGCCTCTACTGTTATCGGGTGATACCCTTCGGACTGAAGAACGCCGGCGCCACCTACCAGCGACTCGTCAATAAGGTCTTCAAAGACCAGATTGGGCGCAACATGGAGGTGTACGTGGACGACATGCTGGTAAAAAGCGCGCAGATCCCGGACCATGTTCAAGATCTCGAGGAGACTTTTAGCACCCTTCGACGACACCAAATGAAGCTCAACCCGACCAAATGTGCTTTCGGGGTGATCTCAGGGAAGTTCCTCGGATTCCTCATTTCTCAGAGAGGGATCGAGGCTAACCCTGAGAAAATAAAGGCGATCCTCGGCATGCGCCATCCGAACACCAAGAAGGAGGTCCAACAGCTGAATGAAAAGATCGTCGCTCTTAGCCGATTCATTTCCCGATCAGCTGAAAGGTGCCTCCCATTCTTCAAGATTCTGCGTCAAGCGAACGGATTCTCTTGGTCGGATGAGTGCGAACAAGCCTTCGAAGACCTGAAAAGGTACTTGGCCTCCCCGCCGCTGCTCGTAAAGCCGCAGGTCGGGGAGACCTTGTATCTCTACTTGGCCACGTCTTCCGAGGCGATCAGTTCGGTGCTCGTTCGGGAAAACGAGCGCCGAACTCATCAGCCCATCTACTACACCAGCAAAGTGCTCCACGACGTCGAAGCCAGATATTCGAAGACGAAAAAGATGATTTTCGCCCTGACCGTCTCCGCGCAACGGCTCCGGCCATACTTCCAGGCCCACGCCATAGTGGTACTCACCAACCAGCCCCTGAGGGCGTTACTGCGCCGACCCGACACATCTGGACGACTCGCAAAGTGGGCGATGAAGCTTAGCGAGTTCGACATTCAGTACCGACAAAGGCCTGTCCTGAAGGCCCAGGTCTTGGCCGACTTCATCGCCGAATGCCCGACGACCGACCAAGGGTCGGGAGCTGAAGACCTGGGACGAGATGCGGTCTCTGAGCCAGACCCGATCTCCACCTGGGTACTCCACATCGACGGGGCCTCGAACGCTCAGGGAAGCAGGGCCGGGCTCCTGCTCACGAATTCGGACGGGGTGGTCACCGAGTACGCCCTCCAGTTCGACTTCAAGGCCTCCAACAACCAAGCAAATACGAGGCACTCCTCGCTGGCTTGAGGATGGCGAAGGAGCTGGGCATCGACAGCCTCCGGGCATTCTCCGACTCTCAGCTGATCGTGGGGCAGGTCAAGGGCGAATTCGAGGCGCGAGATCCGACCATGATCAAGTACCTCCAGAAAGTAAAGGACCTCATGGCGTGCCTCGAGCATTTCAAGATCTCCCACATCCCCAGGTCGGAGAACGCCCGTGCCGACGCACTCTCCAGATTGGCAACGTCGGCCTACGACTCTTTAGGTCGGACGTTCGTCGAAAACCTCCAGCAGCCGAGCATCGATCGGGTCGAAGAAGTGCAGCAGCTAACGTCTGAACCAAGTTGGATGGATCCGATCGTCCAGTACCTGGCCGACGGGATCAGTCCTGAAGATCCCGCGGAGGCCAAGCGACTCCGATGGTCGGCCTCGCAATATATGATTATGGACGGCCGACTCTACAAAAGGTCGTTTTCCCTCTCTTTGCTCAGGTGCTTGGGGCCGACCGACGCCGACTACGCTCTCCGGAAGGTTCACGAAGGAATTTGCGGGAACCACTTGGGGGGCAAGTCCCTAGCCTTCAAGGTCCTGCGACAAGGCTACTACTGGCCGACTATGAAGAAGGATGCGGCAGAGTTGGTCCGGAGGTGCGAGCCATGCCAAAAGTATGCCAATATTTAACACCAACCGGCCAGCCAAATCGCTCCCATTGTCGCTCCGTGGCCCTTCGCCCAGTGGGGAGTCGACATTCTCGACCCTTTCCCGCCAGCGTCGGGCCAGAGGAAGTTCATCGTTATCGCCATCGACTACTTCACGAAGTGGGTCGAGGCCGAGCCTTTGGCGCAGATCACCGAGCGGAAGATGGAGGACTTCATTCAAAAGTCCATCATCTTCAGGTTCGGATTGCCGCACACCATCATCACCGACAACGGACGGCAATTCGACAACCAAGACTTCAGAGACTTCTGCGTCAGGTTCCACATCCGGCACCGATTGACTTCAGTCGGGCATCCTCAGTCCAACGGCGAGGTCGAGGTGACCAACCGAACCTTGCTCCACGGACTCAAGACCCGACTGAATGAAGCCAAAGGTCTCTGGGTCGACGAGCTGGGCTCCGTTCTGTGGGCTCACCGAACGACCCCCCATGTCCCGACCGGGGAGTCGCCGTTCAGCCTGGCCTACGGGACAGAGGCGATGATCCCACTCGAGATTGGCCTACCATCTTCAAGGGTTGAGCAGTACCAAGAGCCGGACAACTCCGAGGGTCGGAGGGCCGACCTGGACCTCCTCCTCGAACTACGAGACGAGGCTCAAATCCGAATGGCTTCATACCGACAGAGGGTCACCCGGTATTACAACGCCAAGGTCAGACCAAAGCTCTTCAGGCCTGGTGACTTGGTCTTGAGGAAGGCGGAAGTCTCAAAGCCCTTAGATCAGGAGAAGTTGGCTCCAAATTGGGAAGGACCCTACAAGGTTGCAGACACCTTCGGGCCGAGAGCCTATCGGCTGGAGACCCTTGAGGGGAAGCCCATTCTCCGGACTTGGAATGCCGACAACTTGAAGCTGTATTACCAGTGAATTTTGTAATTCAATAGTCAGAATACAAGTTCAGTTTGAAAGTTCGGAGTCTTAACTCTTCGACTAGTGATCGGTGCTCATCAAGGTCAAGCCCCGACGTATTGACGTGGACCTAGCATCCACCTAAAACCAGCGACCTCATCATCGGTAACGCATCGGACCCTGACAAGGACCGATGCATCTACATTGACGGGAGTTGACACTCCTTCGACGATACGTCGGATCCTCACAAGGGCCGACGGACCCTTATGAACGGGAGTTGGCACTCCTTCGACAATCAATGATAAATCGGACCCTTACCGGGATCGATGTATCCATATCAACGGGAGTTGCACTTCTTCGACTTTCGGCAACACATCTGCCCTTGACAAAGGCCGGTGCATCTGTTGCGACGGGAGTTCATACTCCTTCTACGGTCGAATCTTCGGGCCGAACCATCGACCGACAGGCCGATCGGGCCCCGACCAAAGAGAGGCTAAAGGCCCACGCGACCGACGTCGCGACTCCCGACCGCGCCATGGCCGGTCGAAGGATATTCGGCTTACCACCGTCTATCACACGGTGCGACCTCAGTCGCATCCACGACTTGCCGACCAACCTACGGCCGGCTGAACGACATTCGGCTTGCTACCGTATGTCGGAAGATACAGAACCCGACGCAAGGGCATGGGGACCCGACTTACTATCGTTCCCCCGACACTGCGCCGGACGACGACCGACTAAACGCATCTATGGAAGCCCGACTACCGAACCTTTACCAGGCTCGGTCGGCTCCCGACTCAACAGACGTGCCCGACTGACGACTTCGACTATTGGAAGCCGACCTAAAGTCGGAACGCACTCTGCTATCGGGGCTGCACAAGTTGTTGAAGTCCTACCGACTTACGTGAGTTGGTGACTTACCTAAGTTAGCGACTCACGTTCGACATTGCAGACATGCTCGACATTACAAACAAAGGGAGAAGGTAAAAGAAGATTTCATTCAAGACTTAAAGAAATTTTATCCATAGATAAAAGAAAGTTTACAAGAAAAGGCCGAAGCCCGATTACAAGCAAAACCGACTAATCGTCGGAATCGACGTCCTCCACTGGACGACGATGGGAGTTGGTCGGCGGATCTGCTCCGACTTCAGCCGTCGGGGCTGATTGATCTTCGGCAATCGGCTCTGCGGCGTCTTCGGCTTCCGCCCTGGTGGAGAGGCCTTTCGATGTTGGTCCGGCTGTCTCCTCCGTAGCTAGGGCCCCCGACTCCGGCAGGACCACGCCGCTGAGATCTAGTCCTGGGTACAAGCTCCGAACGGCTTTCCGAGCATTCTCGTACCCGACTTGGTACGAGAGGTAGCCGCTCTCCAGAAGCTCTTCGCGGTACTCCTCCGAGTCCCGGAAGACTTCAATCGCCCGACCCAAAGCCTCCCTTGCCGACTCTGCCTCGGCTTTGGCGACGTCTGCGTCGGCCTGTGCGGCGGCACGGCCTTCTTCAGCCTTGGCGAGGTCCCCGAGACTTGCTCAGAGTTGCTCGCGCTCAGCCTCCAGCTCCTTGCCGACACTGTCTCGCTCGTGTCGGAGCCGACGGATGGTTCGGGACTTCTTTGCTGCGTCATCCTTGGCCGACTTGAGCTCCGACTCTAACGACGCCAAGGTCTCCTTGAGTCCGGAGACCTCCTCCGAAAGTCGGGAGACCTCCCCCTCGAGTCGGTTCTCCCGGTCGACCGACTGCTGAAATTGGTCGACAAGGATGACCTTCTCGGCTTCGAGGCCCGCGACCTTATCTCTCCAGGCCGCGCGCATGTCCCCGAACTTCCGATATCCGGCCTCCAGCTCGGATATGTTGAAGACCAACTGCACGAAATAAAGCCGACCGTTAATGAGCCGAACCTGCAAGGCTACGTTAAAGACGAAGGAAAGGAGAGTTTACCCGGATCATCATAGGGTAGAAGGACGACAGCATGTCGGAGACACGCTGGTTCTTCATCGACTCGATGTCGGCGGGAAGAAGGAGTGCCTGGCAGAGTCTTCTGGCCAGGTCGTGGTCGGCCAAACCCGACGCACCCTCGGGAAGCGAAAAGTCAGCCGACCCGCCCGCCGACCGACCTTCGTCGCCCGACGCCATGGGGGCCTTACCTCGGCTAGTCGTCCAGGCCCTGATGTCGGAGATCGACGGCAAGCTCGACCCCGATCGAGTCTCGACCGACGGTGCGGCGGTGGTGTGCGTCGGCCGCTCAGGTTCGCGGACCTCCTCCCGAACCTCCGGGGGCTGCTGGGCGGTCGGCGTGCCCCCTGCAGAATCAGCTGCTCGTCGGTCGGGCGAAGCGGCTCCCCCGACCGACGGTCCCTCGGACGGGACATCTACAAGCACTGTCGGCACTGACAGTGCGATCACCGGCTCCGCCTCCGACCCGGTTGGTTCGTTCGGCGGAACCACGCGGGGCCTCTTGGGAGGCTGCGACGGCCCGGCACCTGCCGCCGGCCTCTTCCTCACGGCATGCTGACGAATGTCGGCTGCCGACAGTCGCGTCCTCGGCGGCATATCTGAAAAAGACGACGAACGGTCAGAGTTGAAGAGAAAGGCAGAAAAGAAAATAGAGATGTCGGGAGAATGCAAACCGACCTAAACGGGGGACCGGGCTAAGGCCGGCGTCGTACAAGGCCTGCTCGATGACGAGCTCGCTCTGCTTCGGCACCGAAATATCCTTTAGCCGATGGAAGTCCTCCCGATCATCGGCCTCCACCCGACTATTCTCATTTGGATCGGTTCGGGGATTCCCCCAACGGACGGGAAACCCCCAAGGGGCAGAGGACGACGCGAAGAAGAACTGGTTCTTCCATCCGTGAATGGATGTTGGAAGACCAGTAATGAAGGAGAGCCCTTTTCGAGGGACGAAGTACCACCACCCTCGGGCTTTAGGGTGGGGACGGAGAACAAAGAAAACTCGGAAAAGGGAGATCCGAGGTTCGGTCGGCAAAAGCCGACACAAGAGGGCAAAACTGACTATCAGCCGAACTGAGTTCGGCGCAAGTTGTGCCGGGCATAGCCCGTAATAGTCAAGAATGTTCCGGACGAACTCCGGGATCGGGAATCGAAGGCCGACCCGGAGATCCTCCAGATAGAAGGCCACCTGGCCCTCGGGCGGGCTGTTAACCCGACCATCGGCGTCAGGGGCGAACAGCCGAAACTGCTCCGGGATGCGGTACTGCTCCCGGAGCCGATCGACGTTCGGCCCCGAAAGTGAAGAAGCCTCCACCTCCGGGGACGACCGAGTGTCTTCGGTCGGCTCTCCCGACCGACTACCTTGCGGGGACGTCCTAGCCATGAGTTCAGGGAAATAGCAAGGAAGAAAGGAAAGAAAGAGGGGGAAAGCTACTCTAGCCCTTGGAAGGAAAGGATCGCAAATGGGGGACAGAGCGGAGAAGTACCTGGAACAGAGGCTCACGCGGGCAGAGTCTCGACTGTAAAAATGAGAAGGGTAAAAAACCATGTGGGGGTAACTTTGTATATATAGTGCCCCCCAACGGTCGAGATGAAGGCACGGCCAACGAAGGCTCCCCAGATTTCGCCGCGTGGCGTCATCAGGGCCGCCCGACGGTCCGACGGTTCGACGCACCCCCCTTCAGATTGCGCCACATCACCTCCATCCGCTCCACCGAACGTGAACCAATGGCCACACGCCACGTGGCACGACGGGACGCGACGTTTGGTGTTCCCGAAGGGACGGCGGGAATGACGGTTTCCCTTTCCGATGGGATACGACGGTTCCCCTTCCCGATGGGACACGACACCTGCCGCCAGTTTTATCGCTGACACCAGCGGGACATCCGACACGGCGGGGCATCCGGCGTCGACATGACACCTGACGCTGATAGGACGAGACGTCTGACGCCGACTAGACGACGGACGCCAGCGAGCCTCTCGACATTTATGAGGCGCCTGACACCGCATCAACCGGCGGTACGGTCGGATCCTCGCGTACGACGAATCCACTCCTAGTCGCCAGCTCACCGTCCGACTTAGGAGTGGAGGGGGGCAACTGTTGAGGGATACCGACCGACCGACCGACCGTCCGACTGACCGACGGGCGTACCGACCAATTGACGGTCGGACCGACCGACTGACGGAGGGACCGACCGACCGACGGTCGAGGGCGCCCGACTGACGGACGCCACTACCGGCCATTCAATGGTCCATCGCCGGCTAGAGATGTGTCGGACGTATCTTTACCGACCGACTGAACCCAGAGGCCTGATGGCCGACTCACGGAAAGCTCGCCGACCAATGGAGGCGCCCGACACCACTCAGCTGGCTACCGACTTTGGGTCGGTTGGCTCCTCCAACCACCGTACAGCCGCCAGACCTTGTCAGCTCTGACAGCAACATGCGGCACGGCCATTTTGGGGCATTGTCCTGCCAGGGGCATTGTCAACCCTGATGATTTGACAGCCCCTACGGCGATGTGACATCTTCACGGCGACCCTGACAGTCTACAGTGAGTTGACAGTTCCTCACTTGTCCGCGCCATTAATAACGGCGCCATACCGTGCTCCACTATATATACCGGGGAAGGCAACAGTGCAAGGGATCGATCCGCTCCGTCTCTCCCAAAAACTCAGGCTCGCTCCTCTCTCTCTCCCCTCTCTCTCTCTCGATCGAGCTCTCCGTCTACATTTCACTGTTGTCCGGTCACCTCTCTGACTTGACCGTCGGAGGGTCCCCGCCGGAACCGCCTCCGGTCAGAGTGGACTTCTCATTTTTGCAGGTGCACGCTTTCCGACGATCAGACGACGAGGCGATTGACCGCAACACAATGTTAGATTTTATTATTTTAATGCAAGCTGGATCTTGCGTGGACCACCTTGTCATAAAAATAAGTTTAGCTTCTTTGTGGCATTTTTTCGAGAGGAAGATGGGCAATGGCCTACTCAGATTCATTTAGGTCATGAATTGTGTTCAAGGCACCACCTAAACCTGAGTCGCTCGTACCCAATTGTAGTGATTAAAATAGTATGCGATGTAGTAGGCAGTGTACCAATTTGCCATTAGCTTGACCTTGCCGTCGACTGCATAAATCTTGCCATGCCAATGGATTTTTGAATGGCTGCCCGAGGCCTAGCAGCATTACTCTTAAAAAAAAAAAAAAAAAAAAAAAAAAAAAAAAATATATATATATATATATATATATATATATATATTATAGAAGTCTAAACTCTACGGCTAGCCAATTAGCTCTACTTGCCACGTCTCTACTATTACAATAAAAAAAAAATGAAAATTTCAACTCCATCCCAAAGCCTCACTCTAATATTTTATTATTTTTAAAATTATCTTTTTTAAAAATCATGATATTTTTATTATTATTATTAATTTTAAATTTTTTGTTGCTAAGAGTTCAAGAATTCAAGTCGAACTCTATTTTCAAAAAGCATGGGCCACTATTTATTTTTCTCTGTTAGGGCTCAATCAAAATATAGAAAACAAAAATTTCTGAATCATTCTTGACTCTTGATTTTTCGATCTGTTTCTCTCTCACCCCATCTCTTGAAATGCATGTTCAATGCATGTGCTGAATGTATTGGTGTTTAAGAGAGAGTCCATTGCGCCGTCATCTTTTTTTTTTTTTTTTTGAATGAAAATTTATTATTAATTAAGGTTGTTAACGAAATATGATGTCCATTATGCCCTCTCACTGTTAAGTTTTTTTTTATTATTTATATATTTTTTTTAACTTTTAACACTGTTGATTCTTACAATTCTATCGTAAACACAATCCAAAAAATCAAAAACAAGAGTATCATGAAAGGATAAAGACAAAAGAAAAGTATTAATCCACACTCCATAAGAGTAGTGAGCAACAAATAAAGCCATCCAATCCGCTAAACTATTCGCCTCACGAAAGATGTGCCGAACTTTGTGATAGGAGCACCCTGAAGTAAAAAATAGATATCACGCACTAGTGGATGGGAAGCAGCTGCATGGTTCTGAAGCCTTAGAAGCCAGATCACCACTGTCAATAAGTCCCCCTCCACCACTATTCAATCGGCTTCAAAGATCATACTTGCATAAACAATACTTTCTCAGGCCGCCCTTAGCTCAGCAACGGGCATAGTGGCCTCCACTAGCCGAACTTCTCCAACCACGATAAATCGAGAGTCAGGGCTTCGGATTATAAACTCTGCTTTATCTCTTTCATATACAACACTGCCATCAAAATTGATCTTCAAAAAGTTTAGAGGTCGAGACTCTCAGGAGAAGAAGACCCTCCTCCGCACTATATGAGGAAGAAGGGAGTCTCAAGTGTCTTGAGTCCTAAAAGTCAATTTGAATAACGAATTCTCCATGATCTCTACAATCCGGGCCATGGCTCTCTCAAAAACTAACCTCACTAGCTACTAAGTTGCTTCAAAAACTCTCGCATTCTGGACAAACCAACTATGATAAGTAGTATAAGTTACCCTAATACCAATATGTCTAGTGGCATTAAACTCCATGCTTCGTCTCAGAGTCTTTAAGAAAGATTGGATAAGCTACTCATCCGAGTTTGTACTCTTTCGTGAGCGAGTTTCATTCTAAATCAATGAATCACCATGGCCCAATCAAATTAAAGCAGGTTTCATCAAACTCCCTTTTTGTGTCACCTCATTCGGAGAAATCATAATATCTCTCTTACGAAAATATTTAATTAATATCATGTTCGAACTATGAGAAAGCTTCCTAAAATACACACACAATGATTTTATTTTTATGGATACCTTAATTTTAATTAAAATTTATAGTTTTATATTCACCTCAAATAAAAAGTCGCTTTCATATAAATTTAGCAAAAGAAATGAACCAAAGACCGAAATGAGCTTGTAAGGTCAAAGCTAACCGAATAATATTCTTTCATACAAAAACCAATATTAAACATAAGTCAACATAGTAGTACTTACAAGACCCGCTTATTATTTGTTTGACTTGGTACTTATTAATGGTTAGAGCTTTGAAAATATGTGTAAACTGATCTACTGATATATTCATGGGCCGCATTTTTTTTAAAAAAATCTTACAAATTGTTTTAAATGAAATTCATGCGCCGGGTGATATCCTCTGTCATTTTAAAAGAAATGTTAAAAAAAGAAAAAGAAAAAAAAATCATAAAATATGGAAAAAAAAATATTGATTAGATCTGGATCAGATTGAATCAAGAATAATTTATTAATCAGAAGAAATTAAATACACTGTAGAGGGAAAAGTATTAAATGCATGATAATGCTTGTTGTTAAGGAGGTAAAGCCTATTAATTATCCCGGATCTGGGTTCAACCAATAATTTTTAAATGTTAAGGGTTCAAAATGGTGTTAAAATGCTTTCCAAAACAGAGTATTGTGACGTTCCCATCAATTCAAACCCTTCATAAAACGTTCCTTCTTACCTACGCTACCCCTCAATTTCACCGACTTTGATCGATTAAACCATCCAATGAGGGAGGGCCCTTGATTACCAGGTCCATCAACGGGACCACAAGATCCGTGGTCCCCCACTCCAAACTACGAGGCGGGAAACCTATAGGGCGCGGAAGGATAATTCCGACGGCTCGAGGCGGGAAAGCCATGGAACACGGAATGATGATTCCGACGGTTCTGATCGTTTACCAAGATTCCTGATGATCTGATGGAAATATCCGACGGTCCAGATTGATTTTCCTTTGGACTCAACTTCACGTAACAGCAGCCCGCGTCCAAGACCTCAGTGGCAGTTCAGTTATTTGACCACAGGACGAGGGCATCTATTTTAAGCGAAACCCCTTCTCTTATACGACGTGTCCCGTGCTTTGAAATGGTGGCCAAGCGCCTCTCGTCCCAAATCCTCCAAACTGGTGAGAGAGCCTCCTACAATCCGATTAAAGCGAGGCGGAGCGAGCGAGATCTCTCCCACTCCCTCTCGCTCTCTCTTATTCTCGATCTCGCTCTCGCTCCGTGTTCTTGGGAACCTTCGTCGTCGTGGGCGAAGATGGGGTTCTTGTCGTTCGCTGGGAGAGTTCTTTTCGCCTCGTTCTTCGTCCTGACCGCTTACCAGGAGTAAGCCTCGGTCTTCTCTTCTCTTTAGATCCGCAATCTTGTTAAGCCGGCCATGGTTTTGATTTCTTTGGTCTTGCTCCTGCTTCTCGGTTAAATTGGACGAATTCTAGGGTTTGAATTCTGCTTTCGTTATGCTTTAGAGCACGATCTTAACTTTTTCATCGTCTATCGAGAGAAAGGAATAAGAGGAAAAGCTGGATTTTTGCTTGGTTCCCTTCTTCTTCTTCTTTTTCTTTCCCGTCCATGGATCAGCATATTGATGCTTTTTTTTTTCCGGTGGTGGTGGTGGTGGTTGTGGGGGGGGGGGGGGGGGGGGGGTGCGGTGGCGGAGGTAAACGCTAGGCTTCTGTGGTTATTTGGGTTTTGTATGGATTTATTGCAGCTTTTGTGTGGATATGGTGATTCTGATCTTTCATTTATTTTTTTTCTTCTCTTCCTAATCTGTCTCGCTTCAGCTTGTTGTTCGCCTAAATTGGTTTCCTATGTTGGGTAACATGTATTATAGTTTGGAATTAGTGTTTCTAATACTATAGATGGGTCCTCTGAATCTCTCATACGGTAATGTAACATGTAATGTTCACACTGTGGCGTGGGTTACCGCCACCATTTGGTAGGGGAAATCTATAGCATATTTAACTAAACAGTCCTGTGCTATTTAGTGGTTTTTCATATTCATACTGTCCAAATTAGCAAATAAAGAGATGCCACCGTTGACTGTTCTTCAGACTAGAAAGTGGGAGTAAATGAAATTTTTGGCCTAGGATTGTGGGAAAGAAATAGCTTTTGCATGCTTCAATTCAAGTTGTATGCACTGTCATCTAGCTTCGTTCTTGGACCTCCATTGGTGAGATGGTTGAGACTCATAGAAGTCGTCTAAGATGCAGAAGGTATAGCTTTTGCTGCCCCCCCGCACCCCTCACCCACCCCCCCCCCCCCCCCCCCCCCCCCACAACACCCCCCACCAAAAAAAAGAAAAAAAAAAAGGGAGCAAAATTGCATTTACAGGGAGCCTTTTGCATCAATCATGCATTGCTCTGACACATCAATCGTATTAGGCTTACCGGTTAGCATCTAGGTGGGTTTCCATGAGATCATCCTTCCATTCACCTCCAACAAACCTTTGTCCTGGATGAGATGGGTGGAGTGGTCTCTCTTTTGGTCATTGGTGCAATTCTATGTCAAGGAGGGGAGCTAAGAATGCAAAAGGCCTACTTGAGCTTGAGTAAACTAAAGGTGGAGATAAGGTGACAGTGTGGTCATAGTTGTCAGCCTTAAGTGGTTGTAGAAAAGCCGTTCCTCCCATCTTTGCGGGGCAACCTCCATAGTGTAAGTGAAGGCATTTATGATATCTTAGATGGTTCCTATGTTGGCAACCACATGGTTGGCCAGGAGGATGGTGTAGTTGGGGGCAGGTTTTTGAACCAGGTCTCAGTTTGGTTTCAGTCCCCCAAAGAGTTTTGGTTTCGATAGTTTCAGCTATTTTAGTAGAACGCTCCAAGTTTCATGATTTAGAAAAATTGAAAAATTTAGAAATTAAAAAAATAAATCAAGACCAGTTACCTGACAACATTTTGTTTTATTTTAAGTACACTGGAGTCAGTCAACAGTTTGGTGAAATGGAAGGACCCACTGGCCTAACCAATGACCAGTTTGGTGAAACAAATGAAAAGTTGGTTATGCCCTAACCGCTGACCAACTTGTACTCTTGCGGTGTATTGTCTTGATGTTTGCTTTTGCACCATCCTTTGGCATAGGGTACTTGGGGAGGATGTTAGTGTTTATCTTTAGTTTCTCTATACTATCTTTGGAACTATTCAATGCCTTCTTTTTATATCATAGGTGCTGTTCTGAGAATTGGATATTTCTATTTTTCACTTTTTACTTGATCGATATGTTGTCTATGTGTTCCTTTTTATTTTTAATGCTAGGGTTTAAGTTTGCCAGGTTTTGTGAGGATTTAGGTGCAATTGATGTTCCTATTTGGTTATTTGAGCATTTTAAATCTCTTTTTTTGTGCTCCTGTTTTGGTAATTGTTTCTTTTTTCTTAAAAAATCCTTTCCCTAATCTGTCTTGCTTCTGTAGATTATGAGTGAAAATCATGATGCATATTGTATTTTGAAGTTGATTCTTTTGATTGGTATGGGGTTCTCTCATTTGGCAAATCTGAATACTTAGGCAAGATTTCCTTTGCCTTCCCTTTAGTATGGAGTGTTTGCCTTAGATTCGAATTTCATCTGACATTTATGGCTACATTTTCAGTATTTTGCTTTCTGTCCTCGCATGATTCTATCTAGTTTATGCTGCTGTATTTTATTGTTCTGTCATTAATTTAGATAACTCTACCAAATACTGCTCATCTATTCCTCATTCTAAAACTCTTTGTTATTTGCTTTCCCTTTTAGAAATGTTAATAGCCACCAATAGCAGGTTTAATGGTGTTGATAGGACCTTTCAACAAAGAGATACACACACATATACATATAGATGCAGACATACGTACAAATATGTAAGTGCATATTTGTGTATACTTATGTACTTAGATATATGGTTGTATGTGCTTTGGCATGAAATATTTAGAAGGACATTTTTGATTGTTGGTTTTCATGAGTGGTGAAGCAGACATGTAATCATGTTTGGATTAACTGGCTCGAAATAGTTCAAGCCTTCTTTTTTTTTGCGGATTATACTTTTCAATGGTGGTCTTTCACTGGATGTGGGTGTACCTATCATTGGAAATTTTCTTAGGACAGGATGATGCTTATTGTTGGTTTGATGGTGGATCTCACTTGGTTGACTTTGTGACATATAGATTGCCATGTGCTAAGCATTATTCCTCGATCAAATATGATCTTTTTGTTAAATCAAATGAAATCGTTACTTCTGCTATCACATATAGGCAGTACATTGTACATAGATGCGCACTTTGGGATTTGTTTGTTCTTGTCATGTTCATAGAGGTAGTGGCATGATGAATTCATTCTGTGTAGTGCTACAAAGTATAAGATCGAAAGTAAGTTTTTTCCCTTTAGTTTAATTTCTTGAAAGCTACACATCATCACATTTTGCAGGGCTCTTTATAATTAAACCTATCTTAAGTGCAGTTTGGATAACTTACTTTTACTTTATTATTTTGCTCATGTTGAAATTTTGATACCTATCAAAATGTTTTATATGGTATGTAGTTTCAAGGATCAACCTTCTTTATATGTTTTATCCTACATTAGTAGAAGAACATGAGAGTTCAAGGAACAACATTTCTCTTATGGGATGGCATATCCTTTATGATATGAAGGTTCATTCAAAATCTTGAAACCTCTCCTACAAAATGGGGGAAAATCTTGAAACGTCAAGTCATCCCTGTTATTGGAAGAATGAGAAGAAGAAATGGCAAAGGCCATTTTCTAGCTCTTTTGCCTTCTTAGACTTTGTAGTAAGTGATGTACGAAAATGTTATATAATCTTGGTCTGCTTGAAGTTCTCAAATGATCATTTTAAGCTGTCAATTGCTGACTACAAATTTACAAGGGCAAAGTAGGTATTCAAAGGGAAATATCAAGCTCCTCCTTTTTTTCTGAATCTCTATACCTGAAAATAGGTTTATTATTTCTGTCTCACTTGATAATTACCTTTCTTTGCTAATAATTGTCTGGCAGTTGGCTTTGCATGTAACATGTCAGGAAGCTGATTATAACATGATTGATTTTAGGCAACATTGGTTTGTACTAATGCTTAGTTTCCTGTTCAGTTTTTCTGAGTTTGGACTTGATGGTGGGTCGGCAGCTAAGGCCTTAGCTCCCAAATATGACCTTTTCATGAATTATGTGTCCTTGCATTTGGGAGTTAAAGTACCAGAAGTTGATGTTAGTATCTGCTTTCTTTCTATTCCATTTCTTTTCCCATCCAAAATTCATGGGCTATTTCACTAATGTATATTCTTTTATTTCCCTTCAGATTAAACATATTGTAACTGCTACCATAGCTCTGAGAGGGCTTGGAGGCATTCTGTTTATCTTCAGCAGTTCGTTTGGAGCTTATCTTTTGGTCTGTAATCCTTGTTCCTTTTTTAGCTTCATTTGTCTTTTAAAGCTTTGCATGATAGCTGAAAAAAAATTGGTTTCGGAGAGGAGGATAAATTTGCCAGTGGTCAGATGATCTAAAACTGATAAATTGGGTTCTTTTGTCCAAGTTGTCCTTTACTAACTATTGTTAGTAATTATCTAATTTAGTACACTAGACTTGCTGCATCTTGTGTGGGCTATAAGGTTATTCTAGTCACTCCTGAGATTTGGTGGTGCTGAAACCGTTGCTTTATTGCAGCTTTTGTATCTGGCATTGGTCACGCCCATTTTGTTTGACTTCTATAACTATGACATTGAGAAGCGGGAGTTCGTACAACTTTTTCTCAAGTTTACACAGGTGTGATTCTTTACTTCCCATGTGTCGTAACCATTTATTTACGCTACCAGATTCTTGGCATAAATTTCTGCATTGAAATTAATAATTTATTGGTGTTGAGTTATTGCTGCAGAATTTGGCCCTATTTGGCGCCACACTTTTCTTCATTGGGATGAAGAACTCAATGCCAAAGAAGCAACCCAAGAACAAGACTCCCAAAACGAAGATAACATGAAACAAAGCCGGGGGCTGGTTGATGTATTCGGGGAAGCGGGTGACACCGTGGTGATTTTATATTCACAGACAGTTGCCTCTACGAATCCACAACAGCCATTTCATTCTGTGCTTATATTAGTGTTCCTTTTTTGTGTGTTTTTTGCCCTCTTCTTGTTTTTGGGAGGTGTTTGCAGTCAGACGCTGCATCTGAGATGTGAGTGGCAGTGTAGGATTATGTTGTATAATTCATTCCTTCAGTTTGATCAAAAAGAGCATATTTGTATCTTGAGGTTGTCCTGAAGTATGAAGAAAGGTTTTTGTTTTTGGTATTTCTTTGTGGATTAGTTTGAAGCTTTGGACCTGCAGTTGAAGAGAAGTGGGTAGTGTTGTTTAGCCGCGCCGTGGGGCTGGTAATGCGAGGATTGAGTTAAGATGTAATGTGGGTCACTTTTGTGAACCTTCATGACTTTTGCGCCATTATATTCCATTCCAATTTGTATCTCCTCTCAGGTAGTTGCACTAGCCCAAAAGCTCGTGTATGTGGTAGTTGGAGCAGCTATTTAGCTTTGTTTTCTGGGGCTAACCGAGTATCCTAACCGGTAATGTCATCAAATTTGGTCGGATCCGGTTTCATCTGCTGTGATCTGATGATCCTGGAGCTGCCCGAGTTTCATCTGCTTCGTTTTCTCGAGCTACCTGAGCGTCCTAAACGGTAATGTCCTCAAAGTTGGTCGGGTCCGGTTTCATTTGCTGTGATCTGATGATCCTGGGCAAGGGAGGACTCGAATCCAATCAATACCAGTCTCGATCCCTGCTGTCCACCCTGCCGCAGCCACGGTGAGAGTGCAAAATCATGACAGAGCCGGTCTTTACATTTTTTAGACTTAGGACTAAATGAAAAAAAATGAGACCTTCTCTATTAAAAATTAACATACTTTAAATATTAATTATCATTGAAAAATTAATCTACGTGTAATAATTTTCTATAGATATATTCGTTAAGCAGTATATAAAATCTATCATTAATCTATTTAATTATTTTTTTATTATAATATTATAGAAAGACATCTTTGCATCCTATTGGAACATCAATATAAGGTCTAGGCCTGGAGCGGTCGTCCAGTTTGACCTGCCCCAGGGCCGGCCCTGCAATCTGAATAGATTGGACCATCAAGACCTCCCATATTCAAATCCCTCACCCTAGTTACTCAGAGAAGAATTACATTCTGAATCCTGCCCAGCCATACGGGACTTGAAGCACTGCGCTTGTAGCTGGAGGGGAAGAAGACTATGAATCTCTTTAAAAAGAAAATTCTTTGTGCATCATGGATGGCGTAGAAAATCCGACGTAAAGCATACCGTCTTATTCAATCGATCCACGTAATCATCATTTTCCGATACTCATTTAATACTAATATTTTTATTTTTTCGTTTGAAATTTTGAATGATGAAAATATCTATTTTTTTTTGAAAAAATTATGATATTCTGTGTCGATATTATGACATTCTGTGTTGAAATTATGATTTTCTGCATAGGATATCATAATTTTTCACAAGATGTCATAATTTTTAAAGAAGGAAAGAGATATTTTCGTTATTCAAAATTTCAAACAAAAAAGTAAAATCGTAGACATTAAATGCGTATTAGAAAGTAGTGACTATATAGCCTAATAAAATAAAGCGGTATGCTCTATGTCGGATTTTCTACACTGTGGGAGTGTACAAAGAATTTCTCCTCTTTAAAGGAGAAACCATGCAGCTCGCCCGACCAGAGCGCACTTTGGATGGGCCTGAATCTGATGTTTCAGCCCTATAATCAAAATCTCTTAAATATCCTTATAAGTTTACAAATTTACATCCCTAATCTAATTCTGTTGCCTCCTTGCCTCGTCATGCTTTCTCACCGTGCCACTGGCTCCCCCTCTCACCGCCATTGACCATCCGCCTTCTCCGCTCGCTGCCACCGCGACGTCCGAATGGACCGAATCTATGGGACTCGGGCATTTTGGTTACGTATGGGCTGAGTCCAATCTGAGATCGACCTGGCCCGCCCAATAAGCAGATCCCAAGAAGAAGAACCGCAGCGGCATGAAACCTTTTGATTTGATTGCCACGCGTCCGTTGTCCGGGTAACCATCCAGATATGCGGCGGCATATGCCTTCGTGTCTCGGACTGAGATTGAGGGGTGGATGCAATGACCGACGGGGGAGGTCCCGCACCGAAATAGTTCTGCTCTCTGAGCTTGGAGGATAGAGGAGCCCGTCACGGCTCGATCTGGCCTCGACCCGGTCTGAGAGAAAGAGAGCTCTCCAGAGAGTACTGGGTACCTCGCAACCTGTCGTCGCTCGTCGAGAAACCTAGAGGCGGAGAGCACGTTAGTGGATCGCATTCGGCATCCCCCCGGTCTCCGCCCAGCTTTCCCACCAATAATGGCCAAGCGACTCCTCCTCCACCATCTCAGTATCTCTCTCTGCCCTAATTCTTTTCGGGTTATTGGCTCTATTTTTTTTATTCGATTGTAGTTGCCTGAATATTCTTTCTGTTCTTCCACTCTAAAACACTCACTTTTCTCTTCCGAACCCATAAGAACAAGATATTTTAAAGGGTTCGCCGCGAGGGTTTCATCCCATTCGAATTCTCTGCGCTCTCTCTGTTGTTTTGGCCCCTCCTCACCTTCTGATGCTCCTTAGGAGATACTTCTCTATTATTTGCCCGCTCATTTTTGTAGTGTTTGATTAAATGATAGCCGATTCCAAGACCAGATTTCTTTGACGAGTTATGCTATTCATATTATGTTTGATTGTATAATTTCATATGTACTCAAAACATTCGCTACATTAAAGTTTGTATATTTTAGATGTTTTACAACGAACTGTTCGTGCCTTTTACTTTCTCAGCCACTGAGCAAACAGGTTACCAAACTTCTCCATCAAGGAGGGAAAAATGGGAAAATCCATGCCCTCTCTCTTATGTATGTAGACTAGGGTATAGTCAAGTGGATCTTCACTCAGATTTAGTCAAGTCATGATTGGATGATGAAAGTCCAACATCGATGATCCGAGATGTTGGATGTGATCTACTATCTTTAATCTACTTACGCACAAAAAATTATGCGATTTAGAGATCCATGGCCTATGCATCAAGTGATAAAAAATTGGACAATAAATATAATGAAATAACATTTGTCCTTTACCAATCAATGCATGGGCTAGGAGTCTTCAAATCACATGGCATCTAAGAAATTTATAGGTAAAAGATCATATTCAACATTTTGGATCATCAATAATGGATTGCCATTGTCCAATCATGAGGATCCTAATCTACCTCTATGTATACCTATATGTATATGCTAGGAGTCTCTAAATCACACAATTTTGGTATGTAAGCAATTTAGAGGTAGTAGATCATATCAAACAGCTTGGATCATCAATTTTAGATCCTCGTCGTCCAACAATGACCTGACCAGATCCTAGTCATACATACATATATAAAGGGCCAACTAGGTTTGATTGAAATCTTTAATCCTTTTCTTAGTTAATTGAACTCACAGATTTAATTTAGTTATATGCATTTTTGAAACAGTTTTAGCAAACAAGATTCTTCTTAGCAAAGACTACCTGGTGTTTTAGATGGAATCAGAACATTTTTTGTATACCTATGAGTGTAAGCTAGATCTTATGTGGTATGAGCACATTAATTTAATTCCATATGTTCTATTTCAAAATAAGTTACGAAATAAGCAACGTGACTTTGATTCCAGAACCCTCAAGCTTGCAATCAGCTGAGCTAAGATCTTGAAACAAGTTTCAAATTTAGCAAGGGTGACATATTTTTGAGTAATATGTTCTATGTTGAAACGTTTTCTTTCTCATACAGATTCTAGCATGCGTCTTATGAGAAAAGAAGATTCTTGTCGGCAACTTGCATCTGGTGTTCTGAACCGATGGCTATCACAACTTCCCAAATCTGAGAAAAAGGAGAAAGTAGGGGCCAAGGATCTGAGTACAAATGAGGAAAGACTGCCAGATTCTGTGAAAACCAACCTGAATGAACCTGGTAATTATGATCCAGTGCTTGTCAAAGATGGTTCTGATGATGAAGAACTGAATAGCTGGAAGTGGAAACTGGAACTTGCTTGGCTCTCTAAAGCTCTTGAACCAGCAATGCAATTTTATAAGTGGGCATCTTCTACAGGTTCTTTGTTTTGTATCTTCCTTTTCTCCTTCACTTCCATCTAAGTGTATAGACATCCATCATCATTGTATTTCGTTGAGCAATTTCCCTTCTCCCATATTATCTTCCATTTAAACAAATATTGATGTCTAAAGCATTATTCATCTCTTTTTATTATCATTTGTATAATGCACACTCATTAGTGGTCCGATGTTAGGGACTGGTTTTCTATGATGACATGCATGCATATATATTAGGCATGAAATTTGACATCATGGAAATCTCATGCTATACTTTACAGGGTCAGTTTGCAAGTCATCGCTCTTTTTATTTCCATTCATTGGTTGATCTATTAGCAAGCCTGAAGTCGGTTTATATTAGGTGAAATGCCAGGGCAGGCATGTGTTATTTCAGTATGGGCATTGAGATATAAATGTTGATGTATCAGCTAATACACTTCTAGATCAGCCCGGAATTTGACATTTCCATTGTAGCAAATATGGAAGTGGGGAAAAAATATTAATATTGTATGATTAACTTATGACATAATGAAACTGATAAGCAACACTAAACAACGTAGATTCAAGATATATCAAACATATTGCATCAGGCTATAAATGAAGTTGCGGGTGTGGGTTATTTTATCATTTTGTAATCCTTACAGTAAGTCTTCTCTTATAATAAAATAGATCCTACTATGCTCTCCAGCTATGGATGCTAATTGAGTAGTAACTGCAGGAACTCATGAAAAGCAGAAAGCACCGTCAAGCACTCATTCTTTTACTGAGATTCTTACCAATCTTCAGCGGAGTAAAATCAGCGTCCAGGACTGGAGCCTTAGTGATCTTACAGTTGGTTTGTACCTCATTTACTTGAGCCAAGCTTCGGCCGAGAAGGTCGAGGATTTCAAGGGGATTCAGATCTTTTCAGATGCTATAGTAATTTCTTGTTCTTTGGTTCTTATCACATTGGTTAATTTATATTATCATTAGATTTCTTGTTTCCTTATAAAATTACAGCACATCTGGGTATCTATTTGGACCTTTACCAGTGGTTTGGATTTTTTTATACATCAACTGTGTACATATTTTCAGTTTAGATTGAAAAAAGAAAAGTGAGAAATTGGACTAACTTTTAATTAAAATGTGACTTGATATTTTGGCTCTCTTGGCCCAAATTCTAACATCAAGAGTATCTGATCTGCTGTTTCTTAGAGACTTTTGAATGTATATTTATTAGTGAAATATCTCAGTGATTGATTTGAACTTCATTGAGATGTCACCTTATATAGAAATTTGTTGGTAATGCTGTTAAAAGGTAATTGACACTTCTTTACTTTTAAATCTGTTAGAACTTGGAAGGATATTATGATCTGCTAACTTGCACAATTTTATGGTTTCTGCTAGGTTCAAGAACTAATTTATCACATTGAACTAGCAAAGGGGGCTTATAAAGAAAATGCAACTGGTCTTGCGCGCCATAGCATGCTTCGAGAAAGGAACATCGTAAAGTTTGTAAAAGATTCCAGTGTGATGAGGCCTGGATACTATATTGGGATTGATACCCGTCATAAATTAGTAATTCTTGGGATTCGTGGGACTCATACTGTTTATGACCTTATTACTGATGTAGTTGCTTCAAGTGATTCAAAAGTGTCATTTGAAGGCTTCTCAACCCACTTTGGGACAGCCGAAGCTGCTCGTTGGTACCTTGACCATGAAATGCAAACTATTAAAAAATGCTTAGAGAAACACAAGGTGACGAGGAAACTTACTGTCCTTTAGTTGTTCTTACTAATTTACTTTTAATTTTAAATTTGCTTGCATAATTGTGGTACCTACATTCATTATACTCGAAAGCCTAATTTATGGACAGGATTATAGGTTAAGGCTAGTAGGACATTCCCTTGGAGGTGCCACTGCTGCACTACTTGCTATAATGCTACGAAAGAAGTCAGCAGAAGAGCTTGGATTTAGTCCTGATATTGTTTCTGCTGTTGGATTTGGAACCCCACCTTGTGTATCCAAAGAACTTGCTGAAAGCTGCGCCAGCTATGTTTCAACTGTTGTATTACAGGTTGGAAGTTATGACACTTTGATCCGATGAATCGTTTTCTGACTGCAGTTTCTCATTGCAGCATGATGCCTTGCATTTTTGTTCTTTTATTTCCCTCTGCAGGATGATATAATTCCCAGATTAAGTGCTGCTTCACTGACAAGATTGCGAAATGAAATTCTTGAAACTGATTGGTAATTATCTAGAAACATTGTTAGCCTTCTTCAACTATGATATTGAAGTTAGTTATGTATATGTCACACACACACACACACACACACACACACACACACACACACACACGTATATAGAAAGCTGGATTTGACTATACTCAAGTGGATCTCCACTTAGATCTGGATATGTCTATATTGGGCAATGGAGGCCCTACATTGATGATTTAAGCCATTGGATGTGCTCTACTACCATTAAACTATTTACACATAAAAAATCATATACCTTGAAAGGCCCTAGCCTATACATCAAGTTATAATATAGATATATATATATATATAACTATTTACACATAAAAAATCATATACCTTGAAAGCCCCTAGCCTATACATCAAGTTATAATATATATATATATAAAAGCAATTTAAAGGTAGTAGATCACATTTAACAGCTTGAATCATCGATATGGACCTCCATCATTCCAATCTAGACCTAACTGGATCTGAGTGGAGATCCAATCAAGTGTAGCCAAGTCTAGCTCCATACATGCATATATACATGCACGCATACATATGTGTGTGTGGGGTCTAGGTTACCTTTTGGAGATCTTTAGCTTGCAAGAGCAAATATGCATATGAGTTTGTGTAAAAGAAATGTTTAATCAACAATTGTGCACCCACAGACCCACACACACACATGGTAAGGAATATGTATTCAACGTGACAGAAGGGATTGTGCAAGATTTTGCAAAAACTAGCAGTTAGCAATAAATTGAGGGATGTATTTGATGTCTGTATATCTTGAACAAATCTTGAAGTTATGTAAGCGCTCTTACACGTATCATGCATTTAAAATATATAGAAACTTAGATTTGATGTGAAACTTTAATAGAGATGATTTGATAGAAAAGTCAGGATAGTACCTCCAATTTGGGTGCTCTCGGTATCTGCCGGCCAAATGCGGAGTTCCTATCTAACTTTCAGATCATTGTGATACTAAGGCTGCCTGAACCTGTTAGACTTCCAGGAGGAGACTTAATTCATACTGAGTGATATAATATGACATCACATAATGAGCATTTAAAATACATGGAACCTCAGATTTGATGTGAAACTAAATAGTGACAATCTGATAGGAAATTCAGGATGGTGCCTCCAGTTTGAGTGCTTCCAGTATCTGCCAGCCAAATGTGGAGTTTCTTTTTTAACATTATGATGTTGAGGCTACTTGATCTGTTAGATAGACTTCTGGGTTCAGGGGGCTTATTGATTCAATATGACATCTTGGCATGGCTTTTTGAAAAAAAAAAATATGTTGAACCTTTTTTTTCCCTAATACTTGGCTAAAAGAAGCAATTTTAAGCAAACTGGTTAAGCATTTTGACCAAACTAACAGCCTCTGGTTATTGATAGAAGAGTAATACAATATTCCCACCACTCTATGTTAAGATAAGCCTATTTGAACCATGTTTTTTCTATATGAAACGTATTATTTGGCATACTCCTTTAGATGGTATCTTTCTCCACCCTCCTCCCTCCTGCCTTCCTTCTGCCATGCTGTCCCTTTGAGTAATTTAAAAAAGAAATCCTTGTTTTGTTTCAGAAATGCTTAAATAGAGACAGTCCTTTATTTGAACTTTATTATCATTTGATGGTGCATCCATTTGTCAACAATATGTTTACAGTCAGCATTGCCTATGATAATATGGAGCAAGCCGAACTTTAAGGTATAACAAAAATATAAAGTACCAGCCACTAGGTGATGTTTGTGAAGAGAGTGTTGTTCATTGAATTCTGTTTAGAGCACAAATTTAGATGCTCAATTCTGCATAAAATCCACATTTTATCTATTTTTATTTTATATATTTTAACTATGATTGTCATGTTCAGTAGGTAAGAATGCTCGATGTCGTAGTATTTTTATTCCAGGCAATTTCCTTAAATTTTCAGGATGAGTGTTTTAGAGAAGGAAGACTGGAAAGGCATTGTAGATTTAGTTACAAATGCTAAGCAAGTCATGTCTTCAGTTCAAGATGTGGCCCGGAAACTTGCTGATTATGCCAAGTTTAGGAGCAAATCAAAAACTTCAGGTAAGCTTCTTAAATATTTCACATGGGGTAGAAGTAGTGTTTTGTAGCTCATGAACAGAGATCACCGGTAATCTCCTTCATTCTTCCCATGGAACCTCTCTCATGGTTGATTGGCAGTTTGTCAAGCTGCTAGATTATCATAGTAGGCTATTGTAGGCTAGTAGCTTTATTGGATATACGTTACTGCCAAGCCTGCTATGTGTTTCACTCTTCTATATTACATGACTAATGTTTATACTTTATACCAAGACATTACTATAGCAAACAGTTATCCTTTCAATTGCTGAACCTTCCAACCTGCACTAGTATATGATTTGCCTTGTAGATAATACAAACTTGACACAGACCACCTTTCATATTCCAAAAATGTGCTAGAATATTATGATGCAGAAATTTAAGTCTGCATGACTTGCTTGATTATATCAATTCAATTAACTATCAAGATGAATCATAGTCTGGTAAAATAGGCTATCCACTGTCTTCTATATGTCCCATGATCATTGGATATTACTTAAGTTGCTATAAGCTGTATGTCATATCCATTGGAGTGTCAATCACCTTATTTTTTAAACGTATCAAGATTTTGTAGTACATTCTCTGAGACCATGTGACTTATTCTGGCCATCTTTTGACTCCAAGGAGGGATGCATAAACTTAAAGATGTACGTGCCTGCATGTGTGTGTGTGTGTGTGAGAGAGAGAGAGAGAGCTAAGTTGTGTTTAAAATCTTGTCAGTGCCAAATAATTGATGGTGAGAATTTATATTGTTGATCTGGATGCTTAGATATATTGGATTCATAACTCCATCGATGTGGAGGCTTTGTATCCATGCTTTAAACATGTGTTGGGATTAGTCATTGTCTGGCTTGTTTCGAAATATCTAAGCGTCTTGGTTGATTGCCTTGCCAGGCCAATTATTGAAATACTGGATCTTTCACCCTGAATAATATCTTTTTATTTTGTTTTGGTATTGTTAATGTCATTCGTTTTTTGCTGTTAACTGAAGCATATTCCAATGTCATCTCTGAAGTCTTCATCTAGTCTCACAGAGCACTTGGAACTCCTGCATGACTTGTATATTCTTTATCTGATGTGGCCTGCCGTTGTTGACAGACATATCTTCTAGGAAAGATGCCTCCCCGCTGCGGAAGCTCCAAGAAGAATCTCAAGCCATTGCTAAACAAGCGGGAGCTGTTCCAGAGGAGCTTTTCACCCCAGGGACACTGTATTACTTGAAACGAGAGATCGATGATATAGGTGGTAACATGAGAAGTAGAGAATCCTACATGCTCTGGAAGAGGCATCCAGGCGAACATTTCCAGAGGATATTACTTTCCAGTAACTTAATTTCTGATCATAAATGTGATAGCCATTATTATGCTCTAAGGGATGTGCTCAAAAGCCTGCCGGTATCCGATGAAAAAGCCCATTTTAAGATATGATAGACATCTCTGAAGAATTGATCGAGTCCGGGATAAATGCCTAGAGTTAACTGCAAGGGGTTGATTATAAAGTCGGATATGCCATCTCCATCCCGAGTTTTAAGGTTTGGGGCTGTCACGTAGGTTATGCTTCAGGAAATTCACAAAATTTTTGTTTTTCTGTACATTGTGGGAGATGGATGTCAGGAAAAATTGGTCCATCCATTCGATTTTTTGATATCTGGTTCATATAAGAGTTGGTGTTCATTTCTTTTTTGGTCAGATAAGTGCACTTGGGCAGTGATCTATTGTCTTATCATTGGTCCATAACGATTATATGTAATAGGCGTTATCCCTAAGCATCAGGGAATTGCTCTTCTATTCGGCTGAAATTGAATTGGATATTATTATATTTATATTTATATTTATTTTATTTAATAAATATAAATATATATATGAATATTATTTGAATATAAAAATTTATATTTATTTTAAATAAATATGGATATAATTTGGATATTGAAAATACGAGTAAGATTATAGATATAAATTAGATAATTAAATTTTATAATTATAAAATTAAAATATTATTAAATAGATAATAAATTAAGTTAATAATATATTTATATTATTATATTTTTTAAAAAAAATTAATAAATATTATAATTTAACTATCCATATCTATTTTTTTTTTACTTATATAAATGTTAGCCGGTTGCTCAAATTGCTATCACATCTGGTGGCTTTTTTGGCCAAAAAATTCAGTATTATTTAAATGTTAATATAGCTCTGAAGGATGAGAAAATTCAAAATATTTTTTTATAACAATCTAGTTGTTGTGTTCAAAATATTGGCTCCTCAAACTTCCGAGCGTCTTCAAATCACTCTCGAGATACCTTAATCAAAAACAATAAGATGCCAAGCTACAGGCCAAATCATATTACATAATTCAGTAACCCCACACAACATAACAGTCTTTACAAAGACAAATCAGTTTTCTGTGATCTGTCCGCAATCTTCGATCACCACCGGCGAAGAAGTCCTCCCACCTTCAGAACCCACCTTCTCCATTGCCTGCACCACGCTGTAGCCATCGATAACCTTCCCAAACACCACATGCTTCCCATCGAGCCATGCAGTCTTTTCGGTGCAGATGAAGAACTGGGATCCATTCGTGTTGGGACCAGCATTGGCCATGGATAGCACCCCTGGACCGGTGTGCTTCTTCTTGAAGTTCTCATCCTCAAACTTGAGGCCATAGATGGATTCACCACCAGTTCCATTGCCCCTGGTGAAGTCCCCACCCTGGCACATGAAGTTGGGGATGATGCGATGGAAGGTGGAGCCCTTGTAGTGCAATGGCTTGCCCGATCTCCCGATCCCCTTCTCTCCGGTGCAGAGACACCGGAAATTCTCAGCAGTTTTAGGGGTGACATCGGCAAACAGCTCCATCAAAATGCGACCGGCTTTTGCCCTTCCAATCAGTATATCAAAGAATACTTTGGGGTTTGCCATTCTTTGGAAAGAGCAGAGAATGCGTCCGGTAAATCTTTCTGTCCAAATTGAACGTAGTAAGATTTCTTCAAAAACAGAGCAAGTTTCATAGAGAATAAAACACACAAAAATCTGTCCATTGACCCAAATATATATACTGATAAATGACTAAAATAAAAACTGAAAAAGGGATTACAGAAAGAAATTATTACTATTTCGCATCACTAACACAAGAAGTTACTCTAGAGAGATAGAGAGAACTTATGACAGCGAAATGAACACATGGGATGTTTTATTTTTATTTTAAAAAAACATTTTTAGTAAAAAAAAAAAAAACTGATGCAAAATCTGCTTCAAGTACTCGGATGAAATTCTAAAAATCGGAATATTTGAGGGCGAGAGGCAACATTTAAGCAAGAGAAGAGGGAGACGAGGTATCTCTCTAATATATGTGGATCAGCATGCCTTTTAATTTAAAAACTTCTTGGAATTATTAGGAATTTGGTGCAAACTCTGGTTACAGCTTCGCATGAGCTAACGAGAATCAGTATTCCTGCGAAATTCTTATCGAGATAAATTGAAGTGAAAGGTTATAGCAAAAAATCCATTACGCTGTTCCATAAAAATGGATGAAAGAACAGAGCGAATAAAAATGTGATCTTTTCCACACTCGGTCAAAAAATACATGAAATTATGCGAATGATGAAACGATCTCCGTCTTCCTCACATGACTTCCAAGAACAAAAGGATTGGAAGTGGATATTTGATGGGAGAGACAATTCTATATAGCACAAGTTTTGAGCTCAACAGGCGTACGACTTCGCCTCCAAGCCTTCGATATGTGCTTCCTCTTCTTCTCTGTTCCCAATTCTTGAGTTCCCAAGATATATGAAGAAGTTGAGGAATTTGAGGGATTGCGAAAAACCAAATTATGATCAAACCGAAAAGATCGAAATAGACGTACAGATAACATATGGAGTGCAGCGCAGATGAGAAGAATAAAAATCGTACCCTTTGGGAGGGAGAAAGAAGGGAGGCGTCCCTGGGGTCAGGGTTTTGGGTTTAGGGAGAAGGGAAGGCCTTATAAATCCTAGGGTTAGGGTTGCGGAGAAAGGCCATTCCGTCTTTTGGATGGGTGAATTGACGAATAACTCCCGTGCTCGGATTAGGCCGTGGTTGAGCCTGGCTGTTCTCATCTGAAGCCCGGACGATGAATCGCTGGATCGAATTGGCCCAGCTATGCCGACAGGCCCATCCCACTTCCATGATCTTGCATTCTTCATTTAAGCTACCCAATGACCCAAAACCAGCCCAGGTCTTAAACCCCTGTCACTTTGTATGACAGCCAGTGATGATGCACCTAATGGAGGCAGAGGAAGAAGCAAAGGATTCATTTCTGACTTTAATTAAAAATGAGTGATACCATGCAATCCATTTCAAAATTTGTGAGGTCTTCCCTGCAAAAAGAAAACATTGAGTTAGGTATAATTTAATATGAAGGGACATGTACGTGTACGTGGCTACTAGACTTCTCCAATCTCCTCTCATTTGTTGTTGCATAACCAAAAAGGCAGGAGGTTGTGTGTTGTCAACGTCTTCACGGCCGAAAGGCAATAACTTTTAAGATCACAATGCATGCACCACCACAACAAGTTAATACTCATCTTTCCTTTTTCTTTCAATGTCAAGATAGAAGGTAGAAGACCTACCACCACTCCTTTCATGAAGAAGATGAAATGGAGAAACAAAGCAAGGGGGATAGGGCAAGAAAAGAAGAACAGATTTAGACTACATCGCAGAAGTCAACACCTTCAGGCCACTACAATGGGTGAGCTCAGGAGAGGTGGGACATTGGCGATGTTTTTGCTGGGTAGGAGGCGCTTAACTTTAGGCTGCTAATTAAGAAGACTTTGAGCTTTCCTCTCTGTGGAGCATTAGCATGATACCTTGCCAGCTGCAAAGAGAATGTTATCGATGCTTCGGCTTTGCTGCACCAGTATGAGTCTGGAATGGAACAGTATGGTATTGTACGGAACCACCCATCAGACAATTAGAATAGATTCTGCTACCGACACAGCGAATCTTTCTGGCACTAGCTTTATACTTGTTGGGGAATACCGATCGATCCTGCTCACGCCGACTTATAATCGGGCATACTCGACCGACCGGCCGACCGACCGGCCGACCGACCGACCGACCAATCGTCAGACGCCATTACCGACCGGTTAACGGCTCTCTGCCGACTGAGGATATGTCGGTCGGGCAGACCTTTTCCACTCTTCCGACCGACTGCACTAAGGAGTCCGATGGCCGACTCTCGCAACACGCCCGACTGACCGTCGGAGGGGCCCGAATCTCCACCCGACGCCACACAGCTGGCCACCGACCTAAGGTCGGTCGACTCCTCCGATCGCCGTACAGCTGCCAGAGACTGTCAGTCTTGACAGCGGCATGCGGCATTGCCGCCTAAGGGCATCATCCCGCCTAGGGCATTGTCAACCCTAGTGATTTGACAGCCCCACGGCGATGTGACACTTTCACGGCGACTCTGACAGTCTACAGTGAGTTGACAATTCTTCAATTGTCTGCGCCATTAATGACGACGCCATACTACGCTCCACTATATATATCGGGGAAGGCTACAGTGCTACAGGCCCTTCGAAGTGACAGGCTCGCTCCCTCACTCTCTCATTGAGTTCTTTACTTTCTTCTCACTGTTGCCTAGTCTCCTCTCTGACTTGACCGTCGGAGGGTCCCCGCTGGAGCCGCCTCCGGTCAGTGCGGACTTTCTTTTGCAGGCGCTCGTTCCCGGCGACCAGGCGACGAGGGGATTGGCCGCAACAGATTGGCGCATCAGGAAGGGGGGTCGCAGTGACAAGTTAGTGCTTCATTGACAGCACCGGGGATTGTAACCCCCACGGGATCCAAGATGACAAAGACAAGAGCTCAACGATCGAGAGTCACCGGGTCGGCGAGGCGCTCTTCCCGTCGGGAGGAGGCCTCTCCGCCACCTTCCGCGGTGGAACCCATCTCTCCGCACCCTGCGGTCACCACGGAGGCACAGATCGCGGCAATCGTACGGCAGATGACCGTGCTGACGGACGCGGTCAAAAGCCTTCAGCAACAACCGGCGCGGCTGCCGCCATCGTCGGTCGGGCAACCGGCGGCACGTCCGATGCCCTCCAGGAGCAGCCGCCGGTGCCCGCATCGATCTCCGTCCTCTCCGCGGGAGCACCTGCCACAACGCTCCCACAGAGAGGAGGAGGGGCGGCCGCGGTGCGATGCCCATCGGTCCCAACAGCTTTCTCCCTCCCAACTGGAGCGAGCGAGGAAGGCGAAGCGACCGCGAACGTCGTCCGCCTCTCTCTCGAAATCTTCTGGAGACTCCACTCCTGGGGTCTCTCAGCACCGACGGACGGACGACTACGAACGCAGGTTCGAGGAAATCGACCGTCGGCTTGCACAGTTGCAGGTGGACGGGTAGAAGTCTTCAAACGACGTCGACTTTCAGACCGTCCAACCTCTCTCCCGACTCATCCTCGACGAATCGATCCCCAGTCGGTTCAAAATGCCGCACGTGGAGCCCTATGACGGCTCCACCGACCCAATCGACCACCTGGAGAGCTATAAAGCTCTCATGACGATTCAAGGGGCAACCGACGCTCTCTTTTGCATTGGCTTTCCCGCCACGCTCCGCAAAGCTGCCAGGGCCTGGTACTCTGGTCTTCGATCGAGAAGTATCCACTCCTTCGGGCAGCTCGAGCACTCTTTCGTGGCTCACTTCAGCACCAGCCGGAAGCCGCCGCGAACGTCGGACAGCCTTTTCTCCCTTAAACAAGGGGAGAACGAGACGCTCCGGCACTTCGTGGCGCGATTCAATACGGCCACGCTTGAGGTCCGGGACCTCAACGAAGATATGGCTATCTCGGCCAAGAAACGGGGGCTGAGGGCATCCCAATTCACCTACTCCCTGGACAAGACCCTCCCCCGTACATATGCCGAATTGTTGGAGCGCGCGTACAAGTATATGCGCGCGGACGAAGGAGCCTCCGACCGACGCTCGACCGAGTTTAAGGGTCCGAAGGAAAAATGAAGGAAGGGTCGGGACCCCGCCGAATCTAGCAGGCCCCCAATCGATGGTCGGGTCTCGCCCTCACGATGAAACCAAAAGTCGCCCCGACGGCAGACTCCAAGGCCGACACGCCCCAGGTATGACTCCTATACTCCTCTCTCCGCTCTCCGTGCGCAGATTTTGATGGAGATCGAGGGGGAAGAATACCTGCGACGGCCTTCGCCTCTGAAGGCAAAAGGCCTCGACCGACGGAAGTACTGCCGATTCCACTGGGGCCACGGCCACAATACCGAGCAATACATCCAGCTTAAGGATGAGATCGAAGCTCTCATCCGTCGAGGGTATCTCGGTAAATTCTGGAGGAACCCGCCGACTCGGCCAGTGGCCGACCAACGACCCCAGCAGATGAGGAAGCGACCACCAATCAGCCGACGGTCGGGGTTATCAATATGATTTCCAAACGACTCGGCCCGGGGACGTCTACTGGAGGGGAGCCGACGAAGAGGCCGCGCCCGGACGACATGATTACTTTTACGGAAGAAGACGTTCGGGGTGTCCAAACTCCCCACGACGACGCTATTGTTGTTTCGGCAACAATAGCAAACTATGATGTAAAAAAAATTTTTGTAGATAATGGAAGTTTGACAAACGTTTTGTTTTACTCGACCTTCTCCCGGATGCGACTATCAACCGACCGACTCAAGAGGGTCCCTACGCCCTTGATAGGCTTTGCCGGGGACGCCGTTGCGACGGAAGGTGAAATTACCCTGCCCGTGACGGCCGGCACCGAACCACGACAAAGCACGATTCATTTGACTTTTGTGGTCATCCGAGTGCCTTCGGCCTACAACGCCATACTTGGAAGACCCGGACTAAACACCCTCAAGGCGATTGTCTCGACGTACCATCTCTTGGTTCGGTTTTCGACTAGGAACGGAGTCGGGGAGATGCGCAGAGACCAATAGCTCGCTCGTCGATGCTTCCAGATCTCCGCTCAGAGCGACGAGTTGAGGGGCTCCCTGACGATCGATAAACTAGACCAGCGAGAGGAGGAAGAACGGGGCTCGCCGGCCGAACAGCTCGTGTCAATCCCGATTGCGAAAAACCCCGGTCGAAAGGTATGGGTCGGGTCTCAACTGCCCGGCCCGAAACGGCAACGGTTGACGGAGCTGCTAACGGCCAACGCCGACATATTTGCTTGGTCGGCAGCAGATATGTCGGGCATCCCCCCAGAGATAATAACCCACCGACTCAACATCGACCCGACGATGAGGCCGATGGACAGAAGAAAAGGTCTTTTGCTCCCGAAAGACAGAAGGCCATCGACGAAGAAGTGGACAAGCTGCTCGAGGCGGGCTTCATCAGAGAAGCCACATATCCCGATTGGCTCGCCAATATCGTCATGGTCAAGAAAGCCAACGGAAAGTGAAGAATTTGCATCGACTACACCGACCTGAATCGGGCCTGTCCAAAAGATAGCTTTCCACTTTCAAAGATCGACCAGCTAGTGGATGCGACGTCCGGATTTCGACTGCTCAGCTTCATGGACGCTTTTGTCGGGTACAACCAGATCCAGATGGCACCCGAAGATGAGGAGCACACTGCCTTCGTGACCCCCAAGGGCCTCTACTGCTACCGAGTAATGCCCTTCGGGCTGAAGAATGCCGGCGCCACCTCCCAACGACTTGTCAAAAAGGTCTTTAAAGACCAGATCGGGAGCAACATGAAAGTATACGTGGATGACATACTGATAAAAAGTGCGCAGATTTCGGATCATGTCTAGGATCTCGAAGAAACCTTCCGCACTCTACGACAACATCGAATGAAGCTGAATCCGACTAAGTGCGCTTTTGGGGTGACCTCAGGGAAGTTTCTCGGATTCCTCGTTTCTCAGCGAGGAATCAAGGCTAACCCTGAAAAAATAAAGGCGATCATCGACATGCGCCATCCGAACACCAAGAAGGAGGTCCAGCAGCTGAACGAAAAAATCGTCGCTCTTAGCCGGTTCATTTCTCGATCAGCTGAAAGGTGCCTCCCGTTCTTCAAAACTCTGCGACAACATCGAATGAAGCTGAATCCGACTAAGTGCGCTTTTGGGGTGACCTCAGGGAAGTTTCTCGGATTCCTCGTTTCTCAGCGAGGAATCGAGGCTAACCCTGAGAAAATAAAGGCGATCATCGACATGCGCCATCCGAACACCAAGAAGGAGGTCCAGCAGCTGAACGAAAAAATCGTCGCTCTTAGCCGGTTCATTTCTCGATCAGCTGAAAGGTGCCTCCCGTTCTTCAAAACTCTGCGGCAGGCGAAGGGCTTCTTTTGGTCGGATGAGTGCCAACGGGCCTTCGAAGATCTGAAGAGGTACTTGGCTTCCCCACCGCTGCTTGTGAAGCTGGAGGTCGGGGAGACTTTGTATCTCTATTTGGCCACCTCCTCTGAGGCGATCAGTTCGGTACTCGTCCGAGAAAACGAGAGCCGAACCCATCAGCCCATCTACTATACCAGCAAAGTGCTCTGCGGTGCGGAAGCTCGGTATTCGGAGACGGAAAAGATGATTTTCGCCCTGACCGTCTCCGCGCAGCGACTCCGACTATACTTCCAAGCACATGCCATTGTGGTTCTCACCAACCAGCCCCTGAGGGCGATATTGCGCCGACCGGACACATCGGGATGACTGGCGAAGTGGGCGATGAAGCTCAGCGAGTTCGACATACAGTACCGACCGCGACCTGCCTTAAAGGCCCAGGTCCTGGCCGACTTCATCGCCGAATGCCCGACGGCCGACCAAGGGTCGGAAGATGTGGACCCGGGACGAGACGCGGCCTCCGAGCCAGACCTGGTCTCCACCTGGGTATTGCACATCGACGGAGCTTCAAACGCTCAAGGGAGCGGGGCTGGGTTTTTGCTCACCAACTCGGATGGGGTAGTCACCGAGTATGCCCTCCGATTCGACTTCAAAGCCTCCAATAACCAAGCTGAATATGAAGCGCTCCTTACCGGCTTGAGGATGGCGAAGGAACTTGGGATCGACAGCCTCCGGGCATTCTCCGATTCTCAACTGATCGTGGGGCAGGTCAAAGGTGAATTCGAGGCGCGAGATCCAGCCATGGCAAAATATCTTCAGAAAGTGAAGGATCTCGTAACGCGCCTTAGATATTTCAAAATTTTCCACATCCCTAGGTCGGAGAACGCCCGGACCGACGCACTCTCCAGACTGGCGACCTCGGCTTTCGACTCTTTGGGCCGGACGTTCGTGGAGAACCTCGAGCAGCCGAGTATCGACCGGGCCGAAGAGGTGCTACAACTGACAGCTGAACCAAGCTGGATGGACCCGATTGTTCGATTCCTGACCGACGGGATCAGTCCTGAAGATCCCACGGAGGCCAGGCGGCTCCGATGGTCGGCCTCCCAATATGTGATTATGGAAGGTCGACTCTACAAAAGGTCGTTCTCCCTTCCCTTGCTCAGGTGCTTGGGACCGACCGATGCAGATTATGCTCTCCGAGAAGTGCACGAAGGAATCTGCGGGAGTCACTTGGGGGGCAAATTTCTAGCCTACAAAGTCCTGCGACAGAGTTACTACTGGCCCACCATGAGGAAGGACGCGGCTGAGTTGGTCCGGAAGTGCGAACCTTGCCAGAAGTATGCCAACGTACAACACCGACCGACCAGCCAAATCACTCCTATTGTCGCTCCATGGTCCTTCGCTCAGTGGGGGGTCGACATTCTCGATCCCTTCCCTCCAGCATCGGGCCAAAGAAAGTTTATAGTCATCGCCATCGACTACTTCACCAAGTGGGTGGAGGCCGAACCCCTGGCGCAGATTACCGAGTGGAAGATGGAGGACTTTGTCCAAAAATTCATCATCTTCAGGTTCGGATTGCCGCATACCATTATCACCGACAATGGGTGACAATTCGACAACCAAGACTTCAGAGGCTTCTGCACAAGGTTTCACATCGCGCACCGACTGACTTCAGTCGGGCACCCACAGTCCAACGGTGAAGTCGAGGTGACCAACCGGACCATACTACACGGGCTCAAAACCCGACTAAATGAAGCCAAAGGCCTCTGGGTCGATGAGCTGGGCTCCGTTCTGTGGGCTTACCGAACGACCCCCCGCGTTCCGACCGGGGAGTCGCCTTTCAGTTTGGCCTATGGGACGGAGGCGATGATTCCACTCGAGATTGGGCTGCCATCTACCAGGGTCGAGCGGTATCAAGAGCCGGACAACTCGGATTGCCGGAGAGCCGACCTAGACCTCCTCCCCAAACTACGAAACGAGGCCCAACTCCGCATGGCTTCATACCGACAGAAGGTAGCCCGTTATTACAACGCCAAGGTCAGGCCAAAGCTTTTCAGGCCTAGAGACTTAGTCCTGAGAAAGGCAGAAGTCTCGAAGCCCCTAGACCAAGGGAAGCTGGCTCCGAACTGGGAAGGGCCCTACGTGGTAGCAGACACCTATGGGCCGAGGGCTTACCGACTGGAGACTCTGGAAGGGAAACCCATTCCCCGGACCTGGAACGCCGACAACCTGAAGTCGTACCACCAATGAACTTTGTACTTGTTCATTCGGAATACAAATTCAGTTTCAAATTTTGGAGGTTAACTCTTCGACTGACGATCGGCGCTCACCAAGAAGGTCGAGTCCCGACGTCCCGACTCGGACCTTGTGTCTGCGTGAAACCGGCGGTCCGACCGCCGACGATGTATCAGGCGCTCACAAGGACCGAACCATCCACGGCGATGGGAGCTGACACTCCTTCTACGATCGAACTTCCGGGCCAGACTATCGGCTGACTTACCGATTGAGCCCCGACCAAAGAAAGACGAAATGCCTACGCGACCGCCGTCGCAACTTGCCGACCGAGCTACGGCCGGTCGAAGGATATTCGGCTTACCACCGTCTATCACACGACGTGACCAAAGTCGCATTCATGACTCACCGACCGATCTACGGTCGGCCGAAAGATATTCGGCTTACCACCGTATATCATGAGGCGCAGTGTAAATACCCGACACAAGAGTATCGGGATCCGACTTATCATCGTTTCTCTGACTAAACGCGCCGGACAATATTCGACTAAATGCGTCCGACTCACAACCGGGCGAAGGACGCCTGACTTAGGCCCTCGACCATCCAAAGGCCGATCCAAAGTTGGGACTTATTCTATCTTCATGACGGCACGAGTTGTCGAACGTCCTAACTGATCTATATGGGTTGGCGACTTATGTGTTCGGATGCATTCTACAACACATGAAAAAAGAAAAACAGACAGAGGAAAAAAGTTTAAGTCCAAGAACTTTGATTTCATTGAAGATCAAAATAGGCTTTACAAAGATGGGTCGAAGCTCGGATACAAGCCGGAGCAAAAGCAAAAAGGAAAAACAAAAATCGACTAATCATCAGAGTCGGCCTCCTCCACTGGGTAGCGATTGGGGACGGTCGGCGGATCCGCTCTGGCTTCGGCAGTTGGGGCCGCCTGATCTTCGGTAGCCTGCTCTGCGTCTTCTTCAGCTTTCGTCCTGGTGGAAAGGCCTTCCGATACTGGTTCGATCGTCTCCTCCGCAGCTGGGGCCTCCGACTCTGGCAAAACTACGCTGTTGAGATCGAGCTCCGGGTACAGGCCTCGAACGGCTTTTCGAGCATCCTCGTACCCGACCCGATACGAGAGGAAGCCGCTCTCCAGAAGCTCTTCTCGGTACTTTTTCGAGTCACGGAAGTCCTCAATAGCCCGACCCAAGGCCTCCTTCGCCGACTCTGCTTCGGCCTTCGCGATGTCTGCATCGGCCTGGGCGATGGACAAGCCTTCTTCGGCCTTGGCGAGATTTTCGAGGCTTACTCGGAGCTGCTCGCGGTCGGCCTCCAGCTCCTTGGCGAAGCTGTCTCGCTCGTGCTGAAGCCGGCGGACGGTCCGGGACTTCTTCTTCGCGTCGTCCCTGGCCGACTGCAGCTCCGACTCCGACGACGCCAAGGCTCCCTTGAGTCGGGAGACCTCCTCCGTAAGTCGGGAGACCTCCCCCTCAAGTCGGCCCTCCCGATCGGCCGACTTTTGCAGCTGGTCGACCAGGATGACCTTGTCGGCTTCAAGGGCCGCGACCTTGTCCCTCCAAGCGGTGCGCATGTCGCCGAACTTTCGGTATCCGGCCTCTAGCTCGGATATATTGAAGACCAGCTGCACAAAACAAAGCCGACCGATAAGAAACCGAATTTACGGGAACTGCGTTAAAGGCAAAGAAAGGAGAAACTTACCCGGATCATCATCGGATAAAATGAAGACAGCATGTCGGAGACACGCTGGTTCTTCATTGCATCGATGTCGGCAGGAAGAAGGAGCGCCTGGCACAGTCTCCTGGCCAAGTCATGGTTGACCAGGCCCGACGCACCTTCGGAGAGCGGGAAGTCGGTCGATCCTCCGTCGGCCGACCGTCCTTCGTCGCCCGATGCCATGGGGGCCTTCCCTCGGCCGGACGCCCAGGCCCTGACGTCGGAGATCGACGACAGGCTCGAGCCCGACCGAGTCTCGACCGACGGTGCGGCGGCAGCGGGCGCCGGTCGCTCGGGTTCGTGGGCCTCCTCCCGATCTTCCTCCGCCTGACGGGCGGCCGGTGCGCCGTCTACGGACTCAGCTGCCCGTCTTTCGGGCGAAGCGGCATCCTCGCCCGACGGTCCCTCGGACGGGACTTCGACGAGCACTGTCGGCGCCGACAGCGCGATGACTGGCTCCGCCCCCGACCCAGTCGGTTCGCTCGGTGGAGCTGCATGGGGCCTCTTGGGAGGCTGCGACGGTCCGGCACCTTGCACCGGTCTCTTTCTGACGGCGTACTGACGTACGTCGGCTGCCGTCAGTCGTGATCTCGGCGGCATATCTGAAAAAGACGACAGATGGTCAGTACCGTAAAGAAAAAACAAAAAGAAGAAAAAGGGGCAAGAAAAATGAAAAACCGACCTAGGCGGGGGACCGGGCTAAGGCCGGCGTCGTAGAGGGCCTGCTCGGTAACGAGCTCACTCTGCTTCGGCACCGAGATGTCCTTCAGCCGGTGAAAGTCCTCCCGATCTTCAGCCTCCACCCGACTGTTCTCGTTCGGCTCAGTTCGGAGATTCCCCCAACGGATGGGGAACCCCCAAGGGGCAGAAGACGATGCAAAGAAGAACTGGTTCTTCCATCCGTGAATGGACGACGGAAGACCAGTAATGAAGGAGAGCCCCTTCCGAGGAACGAAGTACCACCACCCTCGGGCTTTAGGGTGGGGTCGGAGGACGAAGAAAGCTTGGAAGAGGGAGATCCGAGGATCGGTCGGCAGAAGCCGACACAAAAGCGCGAAGCTGACTATCAGCCGAACTGAGTTCGGCGCGAGTTGTGCAGGGCACAGCCCATAATAGTCAAGGATGTTTCGGACGAACTCCGGAACCGGAAAACGAAGGCCGACCCGGAGGTCCTCCAAGTAGAAGGCCACCTGGCCCTCAGGCGGGCTGTTAACCCGACCGTCAGGGTCGGAGGCGAACAGCCGAAACTGCCCCGGGATGCGGTATTGTTCCCAGAGCCGATCGACGTTCGGCTCCGAAAGTGAAGAAAGCTCCACCTCCGGGGTCGACCGAGTGTCGTCAGTCGGCTCTCCCGACCGACCACCTTGTGGAGACGTCCTAGCAATGGACTCAAACGAATGACAGGGAAGAAGAAGAAGGAGATGGTGAAGATGATGATGGCCCTCAGAAGAAGAAGAAGGAACTACAAAGAAAAAGAGAAGCAGGGGAGAGTACCTGGAATGAGGACTTACGCGGGCAGAGTCTCGATAGTGAAATGAGGGGGGTAAAAAACTGAATAGGGACGACCCTGTATATATAGTACCCCCGACGGTCGAGATGAAGGCACGACCAACGAGGACTCCCCAGATCCTGCCGCGTGGCATCATCCGGGCCGTCCGTCGGTCCGACGGTTCGACGCACCTACCTTCAGATCGAGCCACGTCACCTCCATCCGCTCCAACGAACTCGTCCCAATGGCCGCACGCCACATGGCGTAAAGGCCGCGATGTTTCGTATCCCCGAAGGGACGACGGGAATGGCGATTCCCCTTCCCGATGGGACAAGACTTCTGACACCGACAGGATGTCTGACATCGGCGGGACGTCCGACACCTGCAGGACGTCCGACGCCGACATGACACCTGACGCCGACGGGACGGGACATCTGACACTGACTGGACACCTAACGCCAGCGAATCGCTCGGCATTCATGAGACGCCTGACATCATATCAACCCGCGGTACGGTCGGAATTTGGCACACAGTGAATCCACTCCTTTTCGCCTGGCGTTGCTGCCCAAATGAAGGCATCGGCCAGCGCACCGTCCGACTCAGGAGTGGAGGGAGGCAACTGTTGGGGAATACCGACCGACCCCGCTCATGCCGACTTATAATCGGGCATACCCGACCGACCGGCCGACCAACCGGCCGACCGACCAATCGTCGGATGCCATTACCGACTGGTTAACGGCTCTCTGCCGACTGAGGATATGTCGGTCGGGCAGACCTTTTCCACTCTCCCGACCGACTGCACCAAGGAGTCCGATGGCCGACTCTCGCAACACGCCCGACTGACCGTCGGAGGGGCCCGAATCTCCACCCGACGCCACACAGCTGGCCACCGACCTAAGGTCGATCGACTCCTCCGATCGCCGTACAGCTGCCAGAGACTGTCAGTCCTGACAGCGGCATGCGGCACTGCCGCCTAAGGGCATCATCCTGCCTAGGACATTGTCAACCCTAGTGATTTGACAGCCCCACGGCGATGTGACACTTTCACGGCGACTCTGACAGTCTACAGTGAGTTGACAATTCTTCAATTGTCTGCGCCATTAATGACGACGCCATACTACGCTCCACTATATATATCGGGGAAGGCTACAGTGCTACAGGCCCTTCGAAGCGACAGGCTCGCTCCCTCACTCTCTCATTGAGTTCTTTACTTTCTTCTCACTGTTGCCTAGTCTCCTCTCTGACTTGACCGTCGGAGGGTCCCCGCCGGAGCCGCCTCCGGTCAGTGCGGACTTTCTTTTGCAGATGCTCGTTCCCGACGACCAGACGACGAGAGGATTGGCCGCAACAATACCAACTCTAAATAACTACCAAATTGCATCCTTAATATTCCATAAGATTACCACCATTGCAATTGAATTATCAAAGCCTCCTTGAATTATTTCATCACGGCATTCGCCTCTACCTCCCAGGCATACTTCTCCAGAAGCCACTCGAAAGCATTCATGTCGAGTTTTCCAGCGACATACTTCCCTGGCTTCCTTTTCATCTGCTGTTCCTTTATCGAAGCCCAAAGCTAGCTGATTGCGTCTCTTTGTCAAGATGCGAATCTATCCATGTTGGCAATAGCAAAACAAAGAAAAATAAAATTTTAAATTTGTGCATTCGAGTTTGGGTCAGATTTGTTAGCATCCGTGGTATCTTGAATATGATATTTCTTTATCAAACAGCTAGCATAATCCGAGCCAAATTATTAAATAAGATTAATGAATCTTAATTGGATTAAACATGTCTCAAAACATATTAAACAGGCCAAAAAAAGTTAAATGGGGCTTGAACTCGACCCATGTAATAATGGATTGGGTCAATTTATTTATGACTCGGATCCATTTATGCCAAGTCTAAATTTAGAATAGTTATAGATAGAGTTAGTTGATCAGATTATAAATTTTTTATATATTTTTTAAAATTATTCAAATAATAAATATTATTTTTTTTATTTTCTCTTGCACGTAGCATAAATAGATTTTTTTTTTTTTAACCCAAACATCTAAATGGGCCTTGAACATGCTTTATTAGGCAGTCTGCTAGCCAGCCCATTATCACATGAAAATAACACCCCGGCTCCTAAGACTGAATCGGATCGAATACGAATCGGATACCAGCACATCCATATTCATATTTATTTTTTCTAATGAATACAAATATGAATAAAATATTATTCAGATATAAAATTTTATATTTATATTTATTTTAAATGAATACGGATATAATTTGAATATTAAAAATATAAATATAATTATGAATATAATTTAGATAATTAAACTTTAGGATTACAGAATTAAAAGTATTATTAAATAAATGATAAATTAAATTAATAATATATTTTATAATTATAATATTTTTTTAAAAAAATAATAAATATTATATAAAATTATGTAAGTTTATATGTCAATTTAAATATTCGGATATGGATCGGATAATTATTTATTTATATTTATATTTATTTTTTTAATAAATATGAATATGAGTATAGATATTAATTAAATTTTTAAATTTTTATTTATATTTAAATTATTTAGATGCGAAAATGAATTCGGACGGTTCATGTCCATATTTCTTTCGCTCCGACCGGCTCCCGTACACCGGTCATTGTACGTATAAATGCCACGTACAAGTGAGAGAATTGTAGGTGCTAGCAACGCTACCGTTCTTTAAAAGTCGTGGGCGTTACAGCGCCTCCCCCCTCTCTCTTTTCTTTCCCAGCTTCCCCTTGAGGAGATCGCGGTGCTCTCTCGAGATCCGGTCAGCCCCAAGAGCTCTAATTCCATTGACCGTCTCCGTTGGCGATCGTCGTAGGGGTTAGTTTTCTTCTCCTATTTTCTATCGGTCATCGGTCGATGATTTGCATTTGGATTCTGGAATTGGGCTTTTAGATTCAAGGATTAGGTTAGGGTTTTTGGGGATTCTCCCGAGATCGGAGATGTTATGTATTGCAACTATTTGGAAAGTTCCTCTCTTTGTTTTTTTTTTTTTTCGATTTCTGTTAATAACGTTTTCCCCTTTAGATTCAATAATCGGTTTTTGGTATGGAGTGAGTTATTTTATAGCTTAAAGGATTTGATTCTGCGAATTGTTTTTATTCCCATCTTTTCTTTAGGTTTTTATTTTTTTCGATCGATTCGATCTTAGGATGCAAGAATTTAGTTAATTTATGCAAACTTGGTTGCAAGAATTTAATCAAGTGAGATGAACTCGAAATTTTTTGAACCATTTGTCCGCGGCAATATTAATGTCAGATTTTTCACCTGTTTTTCAAATGTAGAATAGCAAGAGGAAACTTTCTGCGTCGCTCTTATCCAAGAAAGTTGATCGTTGCATAAGACAGAAAAGAATTGGGAGAAAAAAACTAAAGAAGGGAAAGGAAAGTCTTCAATTTTGCTTAAAGTAGTGGATCCATGAATTCAAGAAGGTATGTGTCCAACCTGTCTCGTATTACGTAACTTTGTTGCAAGATTTTAGTATGTTAGCTCGATGATTTATAAGCTAGATATTTTACAGTTTCTCAGTTTTATTCATTTGTTTTATCTTTAATATTTAATTGAATACCACTTGATTTTGTTAGTGGAAATATCTGAGGAAATGACTTCTGCCTTGGTGCCTAAGGTCTTGGTTTTTGAGTTGAATTGACACCTGGAAAACATGCCCATGTGGGTCTGAATCAGATTCAGACAGCATTTTGGATCTATTGTAAATTAGAGCAATGTGATAGCTATGGAGACCTGGATTGGAAAAATAATGAGTTTTGATCCCTTGCCTGAAACTGATTCTGTTCTGTCTGGGTCAAGGTCCTTATCCAATCCAATTGTATTTTCGGTTTTCGTTAATGTACATAGCTCATTTTTTATATGTTAAAATCAGATGACTGTTTCTTGCTCCAAAAAGTTCTGAATGATTTCCAATAAAAACATGGACGTTATCAGATCTGAATGGGTTTTGGATCTGATTTGCTGGGCTCAAATTCAAAATTTTCAATTTAGAATTAATTTGGCCTATAAAACTCCATTCTCTCCCTGAAAGATATTCTGCCTTTTCTTGTTTAAATTATTCTTATCCAAAAATAATATTCTCAAGATGTTTTTTTTACCCATTTTGAGAGAGCCATCTTACAAGTTTTCAGTCTTAGTAGCATTTTTGTATAGTTATTTTGTTGAATTTTGTCTAATGTTGACATAGTATTCATAATCTAATTTAGTTAATATTTTTCTTGATTCACTGCCTTCATTGTTGATTTGTCAAAAGTCTTGTTGGCTATTGTTATGGAATCAAGAAATTCCTTGTGGTGGTTGATTTTGTATCTTAACTTTGAGAACTATTTTCTCGTAGAGTTGCATGTGCATGTGGAATTTGGTATATGCATGAAACATGTTTTGTGATACCCATGGGTGGTTAATATTATACTTCTCAACAGTGACTAGTTCTACAACCATTGTATATCATGGTTCAATTGTTGCCTCTTAAGCTAATTGACAGATGTAAAAATTCCAGTATAGTCATATTCGAAGAACTAGAAAATGATGTAACTTGCTTTCATCATAGTTTTTGGATAGCAATCTAAGTTTTGGCTATGATATTAAGGGTTCATTTGGTTGGGGTGATCAAATTATGGGGTAATATGATGATTCATAGGAATCATTTATCTAAAAAATGATTACGAAGGAAAATAATTTTTATTATATTTGGTTGGAAGTAATCCTATATAAGAATATGATGAAATTTACAAATATACCTTTTAATATAAAATAAGTTTTTAATACTAGGATAGCATTATTTTCTCTAGTTAGTTTTTATATAATGACTTAATTACATAGCCTTTTGCATAGTGTCATCTCCATCTTAATTTTTTTTTACGAAAGCTCTTTATTTGAATGGATTTGAAAAGACTTCAAAACAAATTCAATGATCACATATGCACCTTTATTGGGGGTATTTTTGTGAAGTATAGATTACTATCACTCGAAAATTTACCAAATACCAACCCCCATGGTATTTATTTTGGTGATATATGGTAGTGAATGATCATGTTTCAAAGTTTTGAAATTAAATCTACAAGTGATGGACTTTCAGCCTACTAAAAAAAGAGGGCGACGTCAAAGGAGTTATTTGCCTATTTTCGGTTATTTCAAATGAAAACTAATATATGTTGACACATTAGATGCCCCTTTTGTTACACCACATAAGTGAGTACGCTAACACCTAACTGGAATGGTTTGAATTTCCAACTAAGGTTTTAAGTTTCGATTGAAACCAAAGCAAAATTGACCCCAAATTTTGGTCTGTTTCAGTTGAAACAGGCTAGTTTTGGTCTGGTTTTGTCGATTTCGACTAGTTCTGGTCAAAAAATGCTTTTTAAAATAATATCTTAGTATTTATAATCATGTTAGATTTATTTTCTTACCCATTGAATGTAGGAGTTGGTGTGGTGCTCCCAAGCTTTGAGAGGCCACAGGTGGAGTCAGGGTGTTGGCTCCAAGAGACTAGGACAGATGTGGTTCTAGGGCTAGGACAGGAATGGTCCTAGGATGGAGGCATCCACGGGTTTGAGGTTTAGGTGTTGAGGACCTTGAGGGCTTGGTTGGTGCTCCGAAGACTAGGAAACACAAGATGGAGCAAGGAACCAGAGCCAAGCTGAAGAGTGCAGAGACGAAGCAGTTTCAAGGGTTTGAATCGACTCAGACTGAGACTGGATCGACCATATCTCAGAGGAAGGGCCAAATCGAAAGGTTTCGAAAATCTGAGGCTGGCACAGTAACTGAGCTGACTCAGTTTCAGACTAAGCCGACTCAGTCACAGTAACTGAGCTGACTTAGTTACGCGAGCAAAACTGTGCGGATTTTTCGTTTGGGGCTACGGTCGGGTTTGATCCTAGAGGTCTTAAGGTCTGCTTTGAGAGGTCGTAAGGGGGCTAACCAAGGATGTGGACTCGGATTAAGTTCAAGGGATGAAAGCATGTGAGACATGGATGTACATGGGCTTGATGAGTGCTTTCATGTATGGATTAGCCTATGAATTTTTTTGAGCTCGAGTTATTGGATCCATTGTATTGGTATATATATAGGTCTTGTAATACCAAGGAATAGTGGAATCAAAAGATGAGCTTTTTCTCCTGAAAATCCTAGTCGTCTCTTTCTCTCCTTCTCTCTTCCAGGTTTTGCACGCTGCCCCAAGGGCATTACGCGCACCCCCTTTCCCTAAAAGGGGGCGTGCAGTATCAGGGATTAAGCTCGGATCTAAGGCTTGATGGTTGCTGTCCTTGAGAAGGATCCATCACAAGTTTCTTCGAATCCATCGCAGGTTTCCTCAGATCCATGCGGGTGAAGACGGTCCTTCAACAATTGGTATCAGAGTTAAGTGATACCAGGGTGCTGTTGGTCCTAACATTGAAGTACATAAGTAATAGAGGATCAATTTTTGTTCATTATTGTTTCTTATCCTTGAGTTAAAAGAGAAAATAGATATTAAATATAAGCCTTGATGGACCAAGGCCTCCAGAAAAACCTTATTGTTGTACTTTGTAGAGAGTAAAGACTAATGTGAACAGGTAGATGCGATGTAGTTCACAAGAATAATACCTTTTTACATGTAACATCTAACTAATGCATGCACTTGACTACATAGAGCCAGCCTCAAAAATATGGATGGAAAAAACTGCACAAAATTCAATAAATTGATGAGCTTTACTAAGTATGAAATGTAGTGAATTTTTAAACAATTGATGTTCAGGAAGTAAGTAATGTATGCATGCATGCATGCATATATAGATACTCACATACATATATACATACATACATACATACATACATGCGTGTGTGTGTGTGTGTGTGTGTGTGTGTGTATTCACCGTACAAAAATATTAGTGTAACTTATTTCACTTCACATGCGATATGAACTTCAGCCTTAAAGTATATAAACCACAGAGAATCTATGGGACTCAAATAATTTAAAATGTTGCATAATAACTTTTCTTGGTTTCTTTTATTTTTCTTATATTTTCTTTTTTTTATTTTTTTTTAACTGAAAATCTGAAACCTGGAGTGAAATTTCCAAAATTACCAAAACCAAAACTCTAACCAAGGACCAAAACTGAGTTTCAAACCTTGTTTCCAACTAATTGAACACTTTATTTCTTTCTTCTTTTTCTTCTTCTTTTTTTTTTTTTCCCCTTCTGGGTTAGAGCTACTTAGTTATTAAAAAAGTATTGATTCCTGCAAGGTATTATACGTGTTACTTATTATGGAATTTGATTGATTACAGGGATTATCGTGGTACCAGAGCTGCTCTTTTTGATGGCATTGAAGAGGGTGGAATTCGAGCTTCATCCTACAGCTCTCATGAAATTGATGAACATGAAAATGATCAAGCTATTGAAGGGCTACAAGACAGAGTCAATATTCTAAAGAGAGTAAGTTATAATCCATTATATGACTGCATGTACTGTAAGTTGATACCTGAATTTAAGACAAATAATTTGTGCATTTGAATAGTTATGGATGATGCAATGACTGGAGAGATATTTCTACACTAGTTCAACATGTTCTGTTATAGTTTAGTTTGCTGAGCATATTTCCATCTTTTGTTCTATTTCAACACATTAATTACCCAGAAACAATTATTTGGTTCAAGATCTTGCTGTTGGCTGAGTCACAAAATCTATCAGTTTACTACATTTATGAATTACTTATATATATAATTCCTTTGCAGCGTTTGTTTTATTTGAAGCTTGTACACATCTTCTAGATATGAACTTATATCTCATCATGTTTCACCTCAAATAGCGAACGCATTCTAATGCGTTACCATAGCGTGACCTTTTATGCCCTTATCTTGCAATTTCTTAAGCTTGGTCTGTCTCGTTAAAATTATATTCAAGTTGAATTTGATGGCAGATGCCTGGGTAGTTTGGGCATACTGATATAGTTTGTAGTGTGATTTTATGGCTTGCCCAAGAACCTCCCCATGATGTGTTTTTACTAAAGTCATGCTGAGGATCACTGTCCTATAGATTTAAAGATATAATGTTGATAAAACTGAGTTAGTTGAAGCTGAAGGAGATGCACCATAGAATGGATAAATGTGTTCATTGTTGCATGTAGTGAATTACTATACTTTTGAAGAGAGACTTTGTTGAATATAAACATAAGAACGGTTTTATTGGTGAACTTGATATATTTGTGAAATTCTTTTGAGTTGAAAACATCATTGTTTTGATAGGTTTAATGACTACTCAATGATGTGTGTATAGAACTGTATGAATTATATATATATATATAGATAGATAGATATATAGATATGCAGTAATGGGAGAAAATTTGCTGTTATACTGGGATTGCAATTAGTTTGGTTATTTTACCTCAGTTCATATTGCAAGCATACTAAGCTATTACTGGATATACTATGCCAGTATTAGTTGAGTTAAATTTGGGCTGTGATAATGTTTTAGCTGGCTGAAGTTTGCAGCCACTAAGTGATGGGCTGGACCGATGCTTCATGAATCATGAGATTACCAGTGTCACTGGAATTTGAGTCCATTCCTTTCTAGATGATGTCCATACAGTTATTTGCTTTCTGTTCTTATGTCCTAAGTTCTCCTTGTTTCCAAAATTCTTGGTTACCATTTTAGATCAACCCAAGTTTTAGCAGCCATGGCATATCCAACCAAAATATATTAGTCAGGGCTATCTTAATTGGTATTCAGCAACAAAGTGGAAGATCATCCAAGATTTTAGATTAGAAGACCTATCATAGTTCATTGAGGATCCATTTTTTGGAGAAGATGTTGAAGTGTATCGACAAGAAGAAGTTAAGTGCATTAACTCGGACAGTAATAGGTAGACTTGGAGTGTAAGCTGAATCAACAGAGTGATTTTTTATGCTCGATACATAATCAAAACCCATTCTTTCTCAATATCGATTAACTTGTTTCCATCCATATCTGGAGTCATGAGGTGGGGCTGTGTCCAGTGTTCACCTAAACATACTTGTTCTATTGGTGATTGGTTTGTTTTGACATGATATGATGGAAGCAAAGAAAACCTTCAAAAGTTTATTTTCCTTTTTCTCCTTTCTTCTTGACCAGAGTGTGAAGCTTAATGCATGTGAGGACTGGTGAGGATGTTGGATATTCTATAGGGTGAGAGGTATGGCTTATATGCAGTTTGTATCATGCATAACATCTATCCTGAGAGGTGGCGCACGATTTCATGACACTAGATAGCCAAATAGACTTCAAGATTGCAGCATGAAAGTTATGATTCCTTTTATGCCATGAAAATAAAACAATTTGTTTATCATCATCTTGATCGAATGTTCAACAAGTGTACTTCTGTGGCATCTTTTAATGGAACAGAGTAATCTACTAGTGTCTTGAGAGATAAAAGACAGCAAAACTTTGATTTTGCATCGACAGGTTGTGGCAGATCAGTAGTTAGTTCTTGTGTGTTGTTTGATCTATGTGATTCAACCAACCTTGTGATCTTGTTCTGATCAAAGGAGTCTGTTTTATGGTTTATATCTTGCTGCTTCATGTGACTTAGCCTGATAAAGATTTTTGATACACCCTAAACCTTGACCTTCATCAACCATTGTCTGTATTGGTTTTTTGGGGCCTTGGCTTCACTCAAGGCTGATCTCGTGTGCTTGTGACTGTCAGTATAGTTAGTTTTACTTTAAGCATCACCTATTATTCTTTTGAAATTCGTGACGGTATATAGTTGTTTGGCAACTTGGCCCATTTTAATTCTTGCATTTTACGTGTTTTATGGCAATGATTGATGATTTTTTTTTTTCTAAATGACAGTTGACAGGTGATATACATGAAGAGGTTGAGAGTCATAATCGTGTGCTTGACCGAATGGTACCTATATAGCTATCCCCCACCTCCCTTCTTTCTGTCACACACACACACGCACACACACGCACAGAGAGCTTGCACTAGCATGACAACTTGACATCTTGCTAATATTTGCTTTATTTGTTCAGGGCAATGATATGGACACATCTAGGGGAATCCTCTCTGGAACGGTTGATCGATTCAAGATGGTATTTTAGTTAAAACACGTTGTGCTTTCTTTATCTTCTTTTTTTCTGCTCTGTTGATTTTGTTGAGCTGTATCTATCAGGTTTTTGAGACCAAATCAAGTCGCAGAATGGCTACTCTTGTGGCGTCTTTTCTGGCTCTGTTCTTGCTCATATATTACTTGACCAAGTAGCAACCATAGCTTTTCTTGTTAAGCTACCACAAGTAGCTTTGTTAAGAAATTGAAAGTACACCCTTAATTCTGCCTATGTTGGGATTCTCATCACGATATCAGTGTGTATAGTATTTCCCTGACAAATCAACAAATGTCAACATATAAGATCTATGTTGCTGCTATCTTGTTTGCTTGAGAACCTATACTTGTGAATCCTTTTTCTTCATCATTTGCTGTAATTATATAATGGTGCATGAGCTGGTTCAATCTTATGGTTGCTGTGCCAAGAGGTATTAAAGGTATCCAGCTGTATGTGCCCCAATTTCTGAAGGCCTCAAATTGATCAGCCATGATTCTCATGAGGGGTCTTTTGAAGTCAACGTTATAAATCAATTCAGGCCGTCACATATTGGAATTGTTTGTGTGTACAATCATGGGGTGGTTTGTTGACGTGTTACTCTTAACAAGTGGTCAATCCACCGAGGAAAAAGAATTAAAGCGTGAAGCACAAAAAGAGGGGTCAACAACTTCAATATTTTTGGGGGCTTAAGCTTTTAGATACCCTGATGTGGAAATTTGACTCTCTAGGTGGTAAGCTTTCGTCCTGCGCTGGATGTTAGGTAAGAAATGCATGTTGGCTTATTTTACATGTTTGAAGATGTACAGATGAACAATGAAACAAACCACAGTGCATGATTGTCAGAGAGCTTCTTGGTGCTGCAGTTTCATGATGATCAAGCTAGATATAGAGCGGGGATCGGATGAGTTAGATTTTTTTTCGATGGACGTTTGAGGAGTTGAATTTCGGAGAGGGGTGGATTGACTAGATCATATACTATATCGAAGATCCGAGCTTTGCCATCCTCGTCAACGGCATTTCGATAGAATTTTTTTTTTTTTTTTTTTTTTTTCTGTAAGGCTTCGTCAAGATTGTCCTCTCTCTTTCTATCTATTCATTTTATGCGTTGATGTCTTATCTAGGGCATTGAGAGTAGCGGTTCAGAGATAGGCCTTGGAGTCGTATTGGTCTGCCGCTGGCGGACATACCTCGGCCTGAAATGCGAAGTGCTTTGCCTCCATTATTAGGGTCTATTGTCGGACATCGGGGTAGTTGGTCAATATTTTGAAGTCTGTAGTCATTTTTAGTCCGAGGATAAAGCTCTAGATCAGATCGACGATCAAGGAGATCCTAAAGATTCGGGAGCAATCATGGATGCTGACCTATCTTGATGTTCCAATCACAGGCCATCATCTGCGACAGGCTGAGAGTGGGCCCTTTGAGTAGTGGATCCAGGAGCATCTTCGGGGATGGCAAGCCAACGTCCTCTCCTTCATAGGTAGGACGACTCTGGGGAAATCGATACTGAGCTCTATTCCACTTTATCTGCTAGCTAATACAAGTATCTCTATTACTTGTATCAGAGGGATGGAGCAGCAGTTTCGCAACTTCCTATAGGGATCTGGGTGCGATTGTCATCGGGTCCATCTGCTCTCCTGGGAGGTGGTGTGTCAGCATATGCGGGATGGTGGCCTGAAGATCCATCCTTGTTGATGAGGAGGGAGGCTTTGATTGTCAGGCATGCGGTTAGATTCCTAATCTGGTCAGACTGCTTGTGGAGTAGGGTGATGAGAGCCCGCTACGATGGTGGAGCCATGAAACTCCCATTCAGATTTTCCGGGGTTGCTTTTTCATCTGGAGGGAGATTTGTGCTCGGGAGCTCGATGTGATGGACTAGATCAGATGCTTGATCGATGATGGATGCTCGGTGGAGATGATCCAGGATGCATGGATTTCGAGCATTCTTCTATCTCGTTGGCTGACCCTTGTCAACAATGAGGTGAAGGACCACATGAGGTTGTCTAACCTCATCACTATAGACGATTCTAGCTGGAGAGCATAGAAAATCACTCAACTTTTTGGGGACCTACTTACGGAGCGGATCCTTGCCATCCCAGATTTGGTGCACCCCACTTGGGATGCGAGGGTCTGGGGATGTTCCTGCTACCGAGGGTTCCCTTGAGGGATCTCTTTCATTTGTATAGACCGACGCCTCCTAAACGGATTGAGGCCGTTTGGATTTGGAGAGTTGCCACTCATCCTAGGATGATGATTTTTCTTTGAAAACTTATCTGAAATTGGCTTCCCACTCGGACACTTCTCAGAGAGAGGGGCATGGAGATTCCAACCTTGTGTCCGGTCTGTGGGATGGAGGACTAGTCTGCAGAGCATGCCATCCTGCGTTGTCCTAGGATGAGGGTCATTTGAGACAGACGGGCAGTTACGTATGGGAGATGAGCATTTATCCATGGCTGATGTCCTTAGCTTGATCCATCAAAGTATGACTGACAGGATGCCTACTATTGGTGGACGGATAGCTTATATTGCTTACCAGATTTGACTGTGGAGGAATAGCCTTGTCTTCGATAGTGAGGTAATTCCTACTCATCGGATACTGGAGAGAGCTGTCTGTTTAGCTCAAGAGTACTACCAGTTTGATACTGTCACTTCGTCCCTTGACATCCTGATCTCTGGAGCTCCCTGGCTACCCCGGCAGCGACCTATAGGGTTCTATCTATTTTCTAAGAGCCCTCACCCTCAGGATTTGTTAAGGTTAAATTTAATGGTAGTATCAGGGACGGAAGAAGCGGAGCTGGCTTTGTCATCCATAGCTCTAATGAGAGACTTTTGGCGGGTGGTGGCTTTCACCTCTTTGAGCTTTCGGTTCTAGCTGCGGAGCTTCATGCTGTTTGGGCAGATGTCACTTTTGCCAAGTAGCAACTTCATGCAGAAAGGATTTTCCTGGAGGGTATCTTTGCTATTGTCATTTCTTGGATTCAAGGAGATGTCAGGCAGCTCGAGGTTCATCTGCTTATCTGGGATGTTTGAATCTTTCTTCGTCAACCTGTTGCAGTTAGAGTCCGATATGTCTATCGGAAAGTGAATACCACGGTAGATTGGATGGCAGTTTTTGTTGCTGAGCACTCCGATGACTGACTGTGGAGATAGGATGAGGACTGTCTATTGGTCTTATAGAATTTTATGTATCTTGATCTTTTGAGCTGTTCTCGTATTAAATTAGTATGGTCAATCGTTTGTATTCAAAAAAAAAAAAAAAAATTATAAGCAAGGATCAGAGGTAATTAGCTGTCTAGCATACGGTTGCAAAATCTTTTTGTTGTATGGTGCCTTGCTGCTTCCTGGACAGGGTGCAAAGCTTGGGTGCTGCAGGTTCTTTTGCAAGCTTTGGCACTATTGCTGGACTTTTTAAAACTTTATTGTATATCATCTTAAATAAAACTGTGCATGGTTTTTTATATGCCCTTTGGTGAACATAGTTTCTTGTACTCTATTCTGCCTCACGTCCTTGGATCATTTGTTAGTGTAGGTGACGCTCTTGTTTTGACATCAAGTTACCTTGCTATAGCTAATGCTTAGACGAGGGGAAATTCTTTGTACAATGCAGATGATATAGAAAATTCAACATAAAGTATGTTATTTTATTTGATTTATCAATATAGTTATTATTTTTTAACATATATTTTATATTTATAATTTTATTTTTTTAATTTTAAATAATTAAAATATTTTTTTAAAAAAAAATTATGACATCATGTGGTATATTATAATATTCTACGTCAAATTATAACTTTCTGTACGCAGGATCATAATATGGTCAAAAAAATTATTACAATCTATGGCATATTATGATATCTTACATTAAATTATAATTTTTTACACGTATGATGTCATAATATGATCCAAAATATCATAATATGGAAGAGACATTTTTGTTCAGTCACTTTCTAACGCACATTTAATGCATGCAGTTTTATTTTTTTTCGTTTGAAAATTTTGAATAACAAAAATACCTATGCTCTTTTGAAAAAAATTATGACATGTTGTGGCATATTATGTTATCTTGTGTCAAATTATGACTTTCTGTACGTAGGATGTCATAATATGGATATAAGATATCATAATTTTTTCTAAAGAGTAAGAATATTTTCGTCATTCAAAATTTTAAATAAAAAAGATTATAAATATTAAATACGTATTGAAAAGTGATGGTTATGCAGGCCAATTTAATAAAATGGTGTGCTCCATGTCAGATTTTGTACACCACCCGCGGTGCACAAAGAATCTCTTAGATGAAAAATAGAATTGCCTCTACTTGAATCAAACATTCTTCAAGCCCCTTTCGGATCCTTGATACCAACCAAAGCATAATTTTGTTAGGGTGGCACATGTCGACTGATTAAACTTGAGTTCAGGTCTCAAACTTCTATTTTTGGACGTTATAATCCTATGATTTTGGCAGGGGTGACAAATAAAGAGGGGTTGGGCAGGCAGAGGTAGCTGCAACTCTGATGGACGTGGGAAAGATAAAAAGCTAACCCAAACAATGTTTGAATTGCACGGGACTAGATTTGCATCTTCTTTTGGAGCACATTTGCCTCTTTTCATGTGCCTCTTACCTGTACTATTGTACCATTTCAGTGACAGCACCATATATTAAGTTTGACAAAGCTTAGGTTATCCATTTCACGAAAGCTGTGCCACTAATTTATTCCGGCTGTTACCTTTCCTTTTTTTTTTTTTTTTTCCTGTTATGAGTGCGGGAGGCCAAGTGGAAATTTAAAAGTGAAGCATATGAGAGGTTCTTTAAGTTGGGGAGCCGTTGAACTTGCAAGTTGTGCCATGGACCACCATTTTTAGGAATCTCTAAATTGTATATTGTTGACATCTTCCCATGAGGCATTCCGTTCCGTAGAGCATGCTTAGCTTTGTCAGGCCATTTAGATGCTCAGAATAAATGGGTAGATGAAGGAAGCTTTAAAAAGTTTCAGTGACTAGGCTCTGATTCCTTTGGGGAGAAGATAGGATTTGCCATCTGCTCAAGTTGAATCTTTCTAAACAAAAATAAAAAGAAAAAAAAAATTGATGAAAGTATGATTTTTATCTCCTTTACTTTTATTGATTATGACAAACTAAAAGATATAGTTATATTTATAAAGGTGAGGTTTGCTTTTGCGTAATTTGTATTGGATTAGTCATGATTAGTAGAAATAAATTTAAAAATACTAAAATTCTATAAGAGATAAATTTCAATTTTTATTATCATTTGTCATTTCACCTGATTCTTTTTGGATTAGAAGATATTTTCAGTCAAAATTATTTTTGAAAAGAATTATTTGGTTTGACTAATATGTTTCAAGGTCCAAATATTGGAATTTGAACTTTATTACTAAGAGTGTGGCTCTCTTAGAGGGATGCCATATCATAGATCTTAAAATATTATTCGATTTTTTTAGAAAAAAATATCATCTAAATTGAATATTATATGATCAAATTATTATTTTTAAAAATTTGGCATATGATTCAATTTTTTGATGTGATGAATCTCACTTATAAATCTCATCCAACCCTACTTATAATAACTAAAGCAATCTATATCAAATCTGGTGAGCTTTCTGAATTAGACTTGACAAAATATTCATCTATATTTTGGGGCCAACAGTTTTGATCATTGGTGATTGCTAACTATTTATGTTTTTAGATTTTTTAGGATCTCAACATAAATATTTGTTCGAGCTAATTTATGTTTAATCTTTTAGAATAAAGACAGGGAGTTGGCTAAATGCTGTCTATTTGTATTTCATAGAGCATTTTAGGGTTTCCAACAGGTACATGCCTAACATTTTGGTCAAGATGCAACAAACTTTTGGAATTGAATGCTCAAACACACCAACCCCCGACGGTATGAGGTAGACCATCCAGAAAACATATAGAAAATTCTTATACGTTGAATACATTTCTTGTTTTAATTAAGTATGGATGCCGCAAATTACTACACTATCCTACATATGCTTGTTGAATTGAATGACAACTCAAAATTATGGTAGGTCGCATCAGTCAAAGCTTCTTAGATATCTAGGTTTATCTCCAACAGCATCAGTTAAGAATAGGCATTCAGAATACAATATAAAAACTGAGCAAAATCCTCCAGCCAAGATATATAGCTATCAGATTTTATTTTGACCCTACAACTTTGGTTCTCATTCTTTTCACCAGATTACTGCTCACCTGTTTCATGCCAACAAAAATCCTATTATGTGGCCTGAGGAAGTTGACTTAAATTGGAGGAATTGGTGCGACACAAGGAGGTAGTTGAATATTAAATTGATAGATCAGCATTGATAAGTCTAAGGAACTGTTCATCGGCATCCATTCATCAGGGCTTAACCCTCAAAAAAAAAAAAATTTCTTGTGGGCTTAGTCTTAAATGGAAGAAAACTTAATATAATTTCTTGGCCTACAAATCTGCCATGCATGTACCCATACACACAGGAAATTCCTAGAAATAACTTTGGTAGTATGTGATTCTGCTATCAAGGTTTTTTGAATACAAATTTATTTTCCAATCATATTCAGGGATCTTCCATATTGAATACTGTGTATTCATGTGATAACACTGCTACACTGAGAATGTAACTGACCTTTTTCTTTGAGAAATTACAGTAGGACCTCCCTGCTTTAAGTTGTTATGTCAATCTCTTGAATCATGATGCCTACATCCTCTTGATGATATTTGTCCAAGTTATGGCCAAATTTCTTCCCATTGAATACTTCAATCTCATTGAATAATTCTACCTCACATGTGAAATATTGCCCATAAGTTTGTGTTTTGAACTTACTGACATAGTCTTATGCATTATTTTTATAGGGATGACAAGATATAAGGGGAAGCGATTTATATAATTGGACAAGTACGATACTTATGATGCAAAAGCGTAGAAGTATCTATATTAGGTTCAAGTAAGCAATTAAATAATGCAAGCTTTGGGTTGTTCTATATAATTAGTTGTAACCAAACTAACATCAGTACTATGCAGCTGAAGTAGAACAGTACGTTACTTAAAAGAAAAAGGTTAGATAATCTAGAGTTGGGCATCTCTCCATTCACTGATTTGCAAGAATGACCAATTCCATCTGTACAGACAACTAAAATATAATGATAGCCTTCACAGAAAACTAAAACATAATTGGATGTAAGTGGAAATGATTGGTGCCATACTTTTTAATTTTCACATCAGAAACTTGAAGTCATCACTCACTAGGTTGTCTCTCTCTATCTCTCTCTCAAACAATTTTACAACTTCGCATAGATATAGATAAAGAAGTGCCTGACTAATGGTTACACTTCCTTAATTTTTTTTTTTTTTTTTTTTGAAGGCTGTGAGACAGCAAGGGCCATGAGGGTTTGCTCTGTGGAGGGTTAAAAGTAGTAGGAATTCTCGAAAGAAAGTAAACAAATTCATAGGTCCTCTGTTTTATGTGCGTGCGTGCGTGTGGTTGGGATGTCGAAGTTTCAGAATGAGACGTGCTCTCCACCTGCCCCCTGGCACGCGTTCCTACATGAAACCCTAACTTCCACCGCACTCTCCTCTACTCCTATACTTTCTCCAATGCAAGTTCATAGCACCCGCCTACCTTCTCATCACCAACATCTCGCCTCACCAACCCAAACTGTAAAGAGGAAAAGGGTTTTCTCTAAACAATACAACAAAACTCTCTCTCTCTCTCTCTCTCTCTCTCTCTCTCTGTGGGTTACTTTCTGACGTCCACTTGACTTTTTTTTTTTTTTTAAAGCTTGAACAGTATCAGAGATAAGATTGCCCTTCTCTTTCACCGAGTCCGGTCATCTGCAGTGCATGTATTGCACTGCAAAAGATTTTGCATGTTTGGATGGGCGATACATTGCCCATCTTAACAACGAATGGCTGTTGCTCAATGCTCCTTACGTTGTTGTACCAAACATGGCTGGCATGGCATGCCACTAACTGTGGATTGCCCGGTGGGCGACAACCGTTCATTTCCAAGATAGAGGACGTGTCGCCCATTCAGATGTGCAAAGCCCTCTGTGATGCAAGACACACATTGCATAGGATCCTTCCAACACCGTCTCCTAGAAATATAATAATAGTTGCCCAAAAATATTAAAGAAAAACAGTCCTTTTCCTTGGTCTCCCATAATGGTAGCTCTTTCTAGCTGTTTAAACTTCTTTTCCATGATACAAGGCATAGACAATAAACCTTCTCTTCTTCCTCTTAGCTCTTCCTCCTGAAGTTATCCAACACACCATAGCTAATAATTAAAGCTCCCTTTTCTCTTCTTCCTCCATGTTTTCTCCAGGGGGCTTTCTTAATTTCCTCAATATTTGATTCATGTCCATATGCTTAGAGTGATGAAAGCCAGATTAGGAGGAGAAGGAAAATAAAAATAAAGGAAATATAGAGGACTATTAAAGTCCCTATAAGAGGAGGAGGAAGAAAAGAAGAAGAGGAAGAAGAAGAAGAAGAAGAAGAAGGGATTCTTCTCTGTATACCGGCAAGCTGGCGAACCATTGGTGGTCTGGCCACCTGGGCCTCCCTGGAGCCGAACCGGTCTCCATCTCCCCCGGTGCCAATAACCAGGAGACACCCCCGAAAGAAGGTGATCCTAGCGGCTGCGCCACTGCTCCCAACGATGACGAGGAGAGGGAGAACAGCGGCGAGCCAAAGGAGGGCGCCATCGTGGCCAGCAGCCGCAGGCCCCGTGGCCGCCCTCCGGGTTCCAAGAACAAGCCCAAGCCCCCCATCTTCGTCACCCGGGACAGCCCCAACTCCCTCCACAGCCACGTCATGGAGGTCGCAGGTGGTGCCGATGTCGCCGACTCCATCGCCCAGTTTGCCCGCCGCCGCCAGCGCGGCGTCTGCGTGCTCAGCGGCGCCGGCGTAGTCGCCAACGTAGGGCTCCGCCAACCGGCTGCTCCGGGTGCTGTGGTTGCCCTCCATGGCCGCTTCGAGATCCTGTCCCTCACGGGGACGTTCCTGCCGGGACCTTCACCACCGGGGTCTACCGGGCTGACGGTCTACCTCGCCGGCGGGCAGGGGCAGGTGGTGGGGGGCAGTGTCGTGGGCCCCTTGATTGCTGCAGGGTCCGTTATGGTGGTCGCATCGACGTTCGCAAACGCATCCTATGAGAGACTGCCATTAGAGGAGGAGGAGGGGCCAGGGCAGCTGCCAGGCGGGTCGGCGCTGGGGATGGCTGGAGGCAGTGGCCATGGTGGCCTTCCTGACCCCTCGGCTCTGCCCATCTTCAATTTGGGCCACGACGCCTTCGCATGGGCTCATGCGCGGCCGCCGCCGTACTGAGGGAAGGAGACGGAGCTGACAAGGGAGGAAGCATGAATTATTGGAGGAGGAATGGAGTCATGGCCATCAACACATGTTGGTGAATGGAGTGCTCGGGGTGAGGTAGCTCTTATTTATGTTTTATTAAGAAATAGTCTGTAGATGTGGTATTTAAGTGCTGATCTTTAAGAAGTCTTGTAGTCTTAACAAAATGCTCAAAGCAAAATGATCTGTCATGATTGTTTGGAGATTTTGTTTGCGATGAAGGGGATTGTAGGCTACATTAAGAAAAGTTCTCTAAAGCCTTAAATTGTGTTGTTGGTCAGTCTGATATGATTTCTGATCCCCCTTAGAGTTTTACTTCTGCTACAAAGAGTAGATGCAACATTCATCTGACTAAACCCAACAAGTTCAAAGTATGTTTGGGTATACGAAAGATCTCCTTTTGATCAACTCATGCTTCAGACCTTCAGGTGCTTTTGTTCAACCTATTTCCTTCGTTTTCTCTATTTGTTTTTGAAAGGATGACCAATTTATAAAGAATGAATAACACATAGGTTATTTTGGAATTTCAAGTATAGAAAAGGTATCCCAAGGTCTTCCAAATATTCTTTTTCTTTCTCTTTATCCAAACTAGACTGATAAAATCCACTCGAAAAACTAGCTAGACTGATAAAATATTAGGGATTGTTAATCTGCATGGTAGCTGATTGAAGCATATACAAGGCTAGTTCTTTTTCAACATGATATACTCCGTCGTTTTGTCCAAATAGAATAACATAGATTTGCTTCTTCAACCCCGGCCGGTGGCCTTAAGTAGAAATATCTCAATAATGCATCAGGCTGAGTTAACCATACCTTAATTTTCTTGAAAAAGTAACCTCCAGCATATGTTGTTGAGAATAGTATTACACTGTACATAAAGCAGTCTTAAGCAAACAACTTGCAGTACATTGTATTGGCAAGGCAGAGACACAGATAATCAAGTCAAATATGAATGTATAGTGAGGATGGCCAATGGCTGGAAATATCCTATGAATTATGTTGTAACAAATGCAACATAAAAAATACATGCTTTTCGCAAGCCCTAACTTTATGGAATTAACTTCCAACTAGTAAGAATCTGTATATTCCCTTTGCCAGTGATGCAACATATATACATAGGATGGCTACCCCCACACATGGTTCAGAATTCAAGCTACATCTCAACAATCACAAACTGAAAATGATATTATAGAAGTTGATGTCGAATAAGGTGAAAATATTTGTTGTCTTTTTTCAACCTTTTCTGGAGAAATATTTTTTTACCTGGTTTTAATTGATAATAAATTAATAAGATAAAGACATGGTTAGCTTAGTGAACGGAAACTGGCTTAGTTTCTTCCTACTGATGAGGTGTGATATATATATATATATATATATATATATTGAGTATCAGCTGCCAATATATGCTCCTAAATGAAACAAAGCAGTGGTCAAATCTGCATAAAGATTGCAAAGTTGTCCTCATTTTCAGTTATAGTTCACTCCAGAAAGACAAAATCCAATCCTAAAAGTTGCCATGATGATTCTATTATTGACCTTTCTTATTAGTCTAATGCTTTCTGTTTGATGTCCTGATGTTTTAAACACTGCATACAATTCATGACTGCACATTCCAAAGAAAGCTTGGTCAATTTATTTACATCATTTTGAATTATTTCTCATATATGATAACAATTTTTAGGCCAATATCCAATCACGTCGATGTGCTTTAAAAGATTAAGTTAAAGGTATCAGGTTCTGTGCTGTAGGGCAAAAAGGAACTCTACTCCTCAAACTGCTCATATATTTTGTTTGCCGTTATTTCTGGACTTGTTTAAGTTCGAAGTCTGCCTTGTCCACCTCTTAAGGAGTCATCTATTATCTACAGGTTTTGATCTTTCTTTGGATTTAATATATGGTGCTCCGTCTCAATACTTCTTTCGATGAGTGAAATCTCTTGTTTTGTTGTTTCATCTTTGAAACCTGATTATATGTAATTTTTTTCTGAAATAATATTCTCCAGACAGCCTTATGTAATAATTAAGATGTTAAGAGTTTTGTTTCGAGCTCATTTCTTTTCAAGGTCTTGGAGCTTCCAGAGACCTATCAGTATTTTGACAACTTTATGCAACCTAGTCTTCATTCCAAAATGAAAGCCAACACCTTTAATCTGTAGTATATAAGACGTCAATTGTATTATCTTAATTTGTTTAAGTATCCAAAAATGTGCTGTCATTACCACTCCTTTATAATTTGACTTTTTTGCAATCTGCCAAGAAGGCCAAGACTTGGAAGCATGCAAGATTAAGCTTTTTCCATGCTTGGAGTCCAAAATCGTGTAGCATAAAATCTTAGTAGTCAGTAAGGCTTCTCAGAGTTGCATTGAATCTATGTTCCACAAGCAATATATAAAAGTATCAACGAATTGCCAATTACTTCCCGTTGACTACAAATTAATACCCCAACTCCTCCATAATGCAGTTCTCATTCTTCTCCCTTGCTTTAAAAACTGCTGATCTTAGACACATTCAAAATGATTTTTGTTAGTACTGATGGTTGTTGGCTAGGTTAATGTCCATCAAATTTATTGACTTTAATGAGAACATGTTTTGTTTTCTTCTTAAGTACTGCTTCACAAGTTAAAATTATTTTAAGGTTGTTGGAACATGGAAAGTAACATCAAATCTTGTTGATTGATAGATTATGATCAGTTTATTTCCGGGAGGGAAAGGAACATTGCTTGACTTTCTTGACCCAAATCTAACATGGCATGAAGAACATGTTTAGTGCCAGTCTTCTTTGAGATGATTTCCTGACCAACGGTTGTCTAACTGGGTTGCCATGTGCTACACTGGTGACAAAAGGCGCAATCCCCAACTCATGACAACTAAATTTCTGCGCATACCAAGTAGGGTTTGATGCTGTACGGGTATTGAATAGGTTAATTTTTACATGATAAACTAATTATAGGTTAGTGTGTCCAATAATCAATAAACTAATTCCGTGTTCATTTTCTGAAGATTGACTGTCCCCTTCTTTCCCTACAATTTGATACTTGAAAAAGAAAAATAATAATAATCTTCCAAAACCTAACGAGGTTTATCTTATAATAATTTATCACTAAAACATCGAACTTTTAAGCATAACTATATTTAATTCTTGGGCATTGGAATAGTTCAATTAAACATCGAACTTTAGGCATAACCATATATATTTAATTCTTGGGCATTAGAATAGTTCAAATTCATGGGTCAATCTTGTAGACTTATCTTGCAGGTTTTTCACAATGACTAGGTAGCATCGGTTACCCTCAGGAAGACTTGGTAGCATCTGTATAGAAAATTATTCTAAACTTAAAATGAAAAAAATTATATCTTATGGAAGTACATTTAGATGGTCTTTTCCGATTGCTAGGTAAGCTGGGTCAAATCCAAAGATGTCAATATTGCATACATTTCAAAACTTGAGGCTAAGAATATAGGAGGGGTTTGATTTTTCAGAATCCCAAGATGATGTCCAAAGGACTAACTAGATTAAAGAGTCATTGCTTTATTTTGCTTTCCTATATACGATTTAAATTTCCATCTTTGATTGAACTGTCGGTAACAGTTATCAATCATAATTGGTATGATCAATTCTATCCTTTGCAATCCCACATGTTCCCTTCCTAACAAGCATTTCTTTATTGGGTGAACGTTGGAGTCCTTTTTTTCCATCTTTAATGCAAGCAATGTCAGAATTTGATGACTGAAAACTTACTTTTCACTAGAGTCTCCTATCGATTGTTCAGCTACCACTCGAAGAATAAATTAAAGCATGAAGAATGACTCTTCACATGGATTAAGCATAAAGTACTCCTACACAGCTTATTTTATGGGAAGGCAGTGCAAGTTGTGTCAAAAATAGTAAAGCCTCAAATCCATGAACTCTATCGGAAAGATATGTTGCACCCATTAAATAACTCCATCTCAAGGCTCACGAAATAGAGAAATTATTAGATGAACTAGGTCCAGTAAACCGGTCCAATAGTTACATACCATATTACCTCTTTGTATTTAAAATATTCAAGATTTTTAAAAAAAATAAGCATTCATCTTGCACACTTCGAGATTTGGACTGGTCCAATGGAACTGGTTCTTCTAATAATTTCTCCACGAAATGATGTTTTTTCATTCTATATTTCTTGTGATTCCAAGGTTATGGTCGTAATCAATCACTTTCAATATCTCGTGGATCAAATAAAACCATGAAAAGAATCCACTAAGCATGCATTAATAATCCATATTGAAACCATCAGTGACATATAGGAAGGGGACCATCTCTAACACTAGCTTACCAGCTTAGCTCTCTGAAATTAAAAAAAAAATGAGGGAAGTGCGGACCACCGGATTTTATCGTGTTTAAAAGATTCTTATGATATAAAATTAGAGCCAACAATGGGTTGGAAGCCTCTAGGTTCCTAGTTCAAACACTCAATGAAGCTGGAGTACATCCACTAGAATGTCTTTTGAAGCGAACATCTGCTAGATTGTTAATGGATACGTTTATTTAGCAAATGATTCTAATTTCGGTGGTCTAAGTATCTAGATTTTAAGTAGTAACTTCATTTTCAGAGCTGTGGGGCTCAGTCGTATTCTAAAATCCAGTTCTGACTTCCCCTTGGAAGAATTCATGTGATGATGGAAACCACCAACCAATTAATTATTAATTAATTCATCCATGTCCTGGAATTTTAATATGCTGAGTACAAAGACTTCATTGAGGTGCGCAGTCTTTCTACAGTAGACTGCCTTTATGAGATGTCTGATAGGGTTTCCCTAAAGCATTTTGCCCCAAGGGAGCAAATTCTTCAAGTGCATTTAAGCATAATGATTTAGAATTATTTTGCACGCTCTTTAACAAGCTTAAAATAGAGTGTTGGCATGCTACATGGGGCACCAAAGGAGATAGTTAGACCACAACCAGAATAACGTGATTGGCTTTTGTAAAAATCTTGAACCTAAAATTCTTAACCCATTTGGTGATCTAAATGAGATCATCACGATGATCTTAGATCACAGATGATTCTTCTTTTGAGATAATTTAATTCCTAATAATCTAACATCACCAAGTTTGATATGCTATATGCTAGTGATAAAAAATCTGTGGATATCCATAAGTAATTTATTTAGTATTTTATAAAAATTCAAAATCTCTGATCATATAATACTAAAATTATCCTTAATAAATTCCATAAAATTATTTGTTAATCTTATAAAAATATATTCATTCTTACTATAAAATTAATATTTTTATTTATACTTAATATATTATTATTTTAATACTAATATTTTTTGGATTAGAAAAATAAGGCAAATAGAAATAATACATTAAATAATTTTTTAATACAAATATAAAGTACAATAATATATTTTTATTATAATTTTAAAATATAATAAAATAATGATATGATTAATAATATAATATATGTCATAAATACTACATATCGATATCGATATAATATAATATATAATATTTAAATAATATATTAATGTCTATTTATAATTTTTCTAGTTAAATTGAGGGATATTTTTATCCTAAATTTCAATTCAAGGTTACTATTTTAGAGTGATCTTGGATACTTATCTTCAAGAATGGATTTTCTATGATCAGATTAAGTAATTATTTAAGGAGTACCAGAGATGACTTGTGATCACTATCATACAGTATCATTATGGTGCAACCAAATATGATCATTTTGTCTCCTCCATCAATATCATATTTGATCTTTGGGCATACCCCCCCTCATTTGAGCAAGCACGCATACTTCGGCATTATTAATAGAACTTTGTCTACATTCTATTAACAACATTGGAATGGAGCCATTATTAAATAGAACTCTATGCATAAACATGCCTTTACAAGTACACAACTCTCCTTGTTATATCACTAGTATGGTGAATTATATGTAGAGCTTATAATCAACTAATTCTAAAGGAGCTACATCATTACATTCAACATATGTTTTGTACCTTTTTAAAGGACCTAGACCTTATGGAGACTGAAATCCCTACTCAGCTGAAATGCATGTTTACAAGAGGGACATGAAATCCAGCCATACGGCCCTTCACCCCTAATCGAGATTTCCTAGCAGCGGTTCATTTCCTTTGTTGTTTATGTAGAAAAAAAAAAATATTAATGTGATTTACCCTGCACTGAATCAAGCATTTCCTTGGGAACACATTTCCTTTTGTAGGGAGAGATGTATAATATCTAGTTGACCACTGCTATATCGGAAAGTAGACCACAGGCCAGCCCATTTATATACCCCAAACTCGAGCGCATAAGGATAATCCGAGCCGAGGGGACCAAGACCCATTTAAAAGATCTTCAGGCCCAGAGGTTCCAGTAGCCGTCTTAGACTCAGGTTATTAATGTAATCCATATGGCTCTAATTTTATTGCATGTTAGCCGGAGTCTACTCATTACGGTATTGGCTCGTCTTCCTGATGAACACCCAATAACACTAACCTCTAATTTTATGAAACTAAGTTGATTAAATAGAAACTAAAGAGCAGCATATATTTTGTGAAAGTTGCTAATCAGGATAAACCAGCCAATAACCTGTATGGTTGGCTAATGGGAAAGTTCATGGAGCAGCTGCCAATCATACTGATATCAACTTCTAATGATCAGTAGTGTTGGACACTCAAAATTATTCTCATCCAAGTGCTCGCCAGGGGATTGGATAGAGAACCGATATAAAGCCCCATAGAATCACTAATCACAAGTCTAATGGAAGTTTGTGATATTCTCAAATGACAATTAAAAGGGCATGAGCGAATTCCCACATATTGTTTGATACTACAACTTGTCATCAGCAATTGTAGGAAAGTAAAATGCATTACAATTCATTTGTGTATTCAGTTTTTTTTGTTCACGGGTGGATGTCCGTATTTGGCAGGCTCATCAATAGAAGACTTTGTCGAGTGCAGGTCCATTACAATTTTCATCGAGCTAGTCCTCTGCGACTGTCAGATTGGCACTTTGCCTTCTGAACAGATGAAAATCTATCGACCGCCGCTCGACAATCTTTATTCATCACGGTCGATATCTCCTCATCGACCGACCATTCTCGACTGACCATCTATGCATCGTTAAGCAAATTCGATGGTGGTACAAAGCGACCAACTCTTGATCATCGCCGACCAATTTTCATCACCATAATAATCAGTTGATCACTCGATTCAAAATACGACGTCAACCAGGCAACAGCTGTCGCTGGACTAATAAGACTGCCACAATCGCCACACCCCGAAAACTTCGAGCGATAGCCTTGCACCCTGCGAATCGTGGGATCATACCAACCAACTTGCCAATTGAAGCTCCACCTCTCCATCTATAAAGGAGATTTAAAAAAAATTTCAAAAAGTTACGTCATTACTCTGCCTCTCGTGCTCTTCTTTTTATTGGACAGGAATTCTAAGTTGAGCGTCGGAAGGTCCTCGCCGAAGCAACCTTCAGTCAGAATTTTTGTATAAATCACGACCTCGAGAGATCCATTTCATCGTCAACTCCAGCATCTCGATGCCGTACAAATTCTCTCACCAACACTTAATTAGCGAGGAGATCCTTTGCGTAAATCATTTCTCGGTGATAGTGTCCAATTTGTTCATATGTGTGAGGATTTAATCCAAAGAAAGTTAGCATTTATTACAATCATTGTTTAACAGATGAGCACCAAAATATTTCAGAGAAACACTTGCACTACCCATCCCACCCTCTGAAATATGAGAAGTTACAGAAAAAATATTGAAATCCAAATCATTGAAGCAATGAGACCTTCCGTTGCAACTTCATAACGTTTCCTAAGCTTGCTTGAAGCATCTACCAATGACAAAATATTTTTTCAACATATATATTAATCTCTGCTTGCTTCCAGCCTGCTTAACAGGTTTCCGATCTCAAAGAGCACATACTTTACAAACGAAAGCAATTGAACAACAAATTAAATGCCTTCGGATTTATGTGTCTCGTGTCCACCGATCATTTAACATTTCCATTACTAAGGTCATTCAGTTTTAAACATTATCATCACTAACCTCAGCTCTCATTCATTCATCAGAAGTGATAATGGAAGGTACATATTTTTTCCTTGGCACCACGCTGTCATCAACTTCTCTTGTTCTGCCGTTATTTCCAAGTGAAGAAACAACACCAACTTTATAATAAAACAAATTGCACTATATCGAATCAAAATACTCTTTATGACCGGGCTTCTGGCTCATGACCAAGTCGGAGTTCCAAATCCAGTTCTTTTTCCTCGCCATCCATCTTCCTCTCTTCTCTATACTCCACAGCTTCATCACCACCACGAGATTTTAAATCCGGATGCAACTCCTCACCAAAAAGACTCAGCTCTTGTGGCCTTCTTGAATGATCATCCTCATCACTGGGCAATTTCACCTCACGATTCGAAGATGCTGATGCTGGGAAGTACATGGCATAATTCCTCAGCGACTCGGAGAACGGTGGATAACTGGACTGATGGCTAGGGATCAAGTACTGAGATCCACATCTCTCAGAGCCTTCACCGGGCTCTTCAGTAGCTGAAGAGATCGCCGTCGGCCGCATCCTGGCTCGGTCCTTTCGGTGGATGTTCATGTGGCCGCCCAAGGCTTGTGGAGTGGAGAAGCCTCTCTTGCAGAAGATGCACCCATAGAACCTCCTGGCCCTGGCATCACCATCCACTTGCTCCGAAGATTCTGGATCATCGACTGATGCCTTTGATTCCTTGTTTTCACCAGCTTCCATGGTAGGAGTTATCTTCGATCCTTCATAATTAGCAAGACAGTGGAACTGCATATTAATAGAAGTAAAAGTGATGGATCAAATGAGAAGAAGAGATGTGAGGAAAGGGGTTAGGGTTGAGACTGTCTCAAGAAGGATGGAGGTCTGGCTGAGTGAAGGAAGTGGACAAGACTCACTGCTATCGTATCTCGGTCAGAAGTGAAGAAGATACTGTTGAGAGGACACGGTTTTGATCTGGTAAGGCCGATACGATAAATATACTGTTTTGTGGCCGGGCTTGGTGCTATTTTTTTTGAAAAAAAAATTTATAATCGGGTCAAGAAAAAAATTATGATTGAACTATCATCATCTACAATATATATATATTAAAATATTTATTCAAAAAAGATGATTATGTAATATTTATTTAAACTATTTAAATATCTTTAAAATTTATCCATTTCTCTTTTTTTAGTATTTTAATGTTTGCGTGTAAGCGCGCGACTACCCATCTTTTGATGGATATTTTTGAAGCATGTCCGATCATAATTTCTTTCATAATCGATTCGACTATAAAAATTTTATCTATTTTTCTTTCTTCGAATTATTGACTTGTTATCTAAAGTTCTTTCGATGACTTTAGCTCTCGTAGCTTTCAGCCGGATCCTTGACATCCAAGGTTAGTAGCATTTTTCACATCAAAATTATATATGGATAACTTTTAGGGCCCTTGCAGACCTTGTCAACCTAGATATTCCACGCCAGCATGCTGTCTTATTAAGCAATAGGATTAGTCAACTCTATCATTTATAGTTCGTAGATGGTTGATGACCTAGATAAGAAGTAACATAATTGTGTATTTGCATATCGGTTTAACCCATGAGATGCAGTAAGAAATTCCAAGTTAGGCTACCATGCAGTATCTTGGAGACATTAACGTAAGATCCGAAGAATAACTCTGTTGACCGAGTCTAGGAGATGAGCGTACGTCCATGGAATATATTCATTAGTCATGTACACAAAAGTTGCAACAGAGAACAACTTGAGTCTTCCATCTAGTTGAGCGGTATTATAAATATTTGGCAGGTTTTGAATCTTAACATGCCACGTAGCATGTATAAATCCATGAACACGATGTTAAGAAGGCATAGTAGTTCAGTGCTCCGTCTTTAACATCATCGGCCTTGAGTAAGAAAATACAGCTAGCTATTACATTTTCCCCATTTGAAAAGTTTAGTGTTTAACAAGCAAAGGTCAGAAAATAAAACCCATAATATTGACAGATCGCGAGATGAACTGTTTTCAACGGCACACAATGAGGCTGATTGTTGAATTACACTGCAAAGGAAACGTCATCTTGGACCACTTGATTGTAGGTGCAGGCATTTCATGAGTTCCCTTCCATTTAGTGTGATACATCTAGTGATGAGCTGATGCTTTCTACAAAACACAACATGCCACCAAGTCTTAATCTAGAAAACCTAGGCTCATGACATACAGATCAATGGCTTCCACAAGTTTTTTATTCGTTGAGTCATGGAAGTTGTTGGTGTAGTTTCCTTTTTTCAGGACAACTGGAGAGAGATTAGAGTCTAATTTCTACCAGACTTGTCCCCCAAGGAAATCATAAAGTACTTGGAAATTGGAGAGGGCAAGCACGAAACCATGGCCATAGCTTTTGATGGGAAGGAATGGGTAAACCATGGAGAAATGGCACTGGATATTGAGTAATTTTTTGTACATCACATGTAGTATAGAAAAAATATACCGCTCCATCTGATTGGGTCACATAGCCACCGCTTTCCAATATACATTTAATGCCTACAATTTTACTTTTTCATTTGAAATTTTGAATGACGAAAATATACCTCTTCTTCTGAAAAAATTATGACATCTTGTGATCATATTATGACATCCTGCGGTCAAATTATGACTTCTTGTTCATAATTTGGCCACAGGATGTTATAAAAAAAGGAAAGATATATTCGTCATTTTAAAATTTCATAAATTTTCAATGATAAAAATATCCTTTCCTCTTTATGACTTCTGAAAAAAAAAATTATGACTTTCTGTATACAGAAAGTTATAAGTTGACCGCAGGATGTCACAATTTTTTCAGAATAGGAGGAATATTTTTGTGATTCAAAATTTTTAAATGAAAAAATAGAACTGTAGACATTAAATGCGTATTGAAAAGCGATGGCTACGTGTTTTAAGATGATTGGATAGTGTACTTTATGTCATTTTTATTGCACCGCACATGGTGCACAAAGATTTCTATTTAAGATTTTTTAGGCTGCCTGGCTCTAAGTTACAGGCCCAACAAGATTTCAGATGAAGCCCACACTACACTAAAAAGGCCAGTGCATTATCCTCAGAATTTGGCTATGCATGTGCATTTAAATACAAATGCTCTTCAGTTTTTTGTTCACTCGAGTGCTAAAGAGGAAAAAAAAAAAAAGACTAGTATATCCATCAATAAGGCTATGCATGTGTCACTTGTGAAAACCCCTAGACGATTGATTGCCCAAGAAAAGAAAACCCTAAATGGTTGATGCCAGGTCGTGGTTTTAAAATACTAATCTCTATGATTGAAAATAGATAAGATACTTACATTGAGGCACTTGTGCGTGTTTTTGAACAGATCTAAAAGATTTTTACTTCAAAACTTTTTTTGTTATTGTTACACTTCACTATAGTTTAATAATATATGAACTTTGCATGCATTAAGTATGATGAGTCTTGTTCAAAATATACTGACTTCTTATAATGAATTGAAAATCTAAAGGTCATATAAGGTCCATGAATTTACCGCCACTATAAAGAAAACTTTAGGCAAAAATACCAAGCAAAGAACGAACCAAGACTTGTTATGTTAATATTTTGATATTGCTTTTGTGGAAAATAAAACATACATTGAAATGGCCAAAATAAAGGAAGAACAAAATAAATAATATGCTACATAATATACTATAGTAGATTTGATAATGTGGTCCATAGTCTATGTATTTATGCATCTATATCATGGGGACACTGATCAAATTATCATGTAAATTTAGTGTTCATATGGGCTATCGATACTGGTTTCTAAATTTTCTTGATTTTTTCAAATCTTTCATTCTTTTTTTGAAACCTATATATTAGAGAGTTAGTAAAACTCCGATTAGATGTTTTGTTAAATTGAATTTGATTAACACTAATTACATCTTAAGTAAATATTATTATTTGAATTTAATTCATATTCTAATCAATTTCAAATATACAAGACAAGCTCAAGTCCTAAATGTACAAATAAAACTTTAAATACAAACATCTAATCTATGTTGAACATTTTATCTATATAGAAAAACATGTGATGCTTGTTCCAACAGATTTAATGTGCTGTGAGACATCAGAGTTATTTTGTGAGCATGAAGAATGTAGGTAGTTTAAGTAATTATGAGCATCATATTTTGCAAATGTAGTTTGGTTCCGCAATAAATTGGGGTAAACATACTATGGTGATTAGATCACAATAAATTGGGGTAAACATACTCCTGTTTTGCTGTTTATCTATTTCTATTTTTTTATATAATTTTTATGATGAATTCTCGTATTCACTTTCTCTTTTTCGAAGCTTAATATTGATTTTGGTTTTTACATATTTTCTTTTATTGTTGTAGTTTTTTATTCATGAAGCAAAATGAAGAAAGGTGGACAAATTTGTTGATGATTTTTTTTTCTAAATTGAAGTATACTAGATTGTATGACCGATTAGATAAAACCTTCTTGTAGTTTTGTTTTTTAAATTTAATGAGAATACTTAAAGTTTACTCTAACCAATTATAAAGAGCAAAAAAATGCCCGTCTAGTATTTTATTAGAGTAAACTTAACCACCGACATTTTAATAAAAAAAATACATTATCTACATGCATTTGTGTAAAAATTCTTTTAATTTATAATTTTGAAGATATATTTTTGATATGTGCCATGTGTGGGGTAAACAACTTTGTTATTATTTGGAACATTTTTTGTATTGGGCAACACAAAAAATACATATGGAGATAAATGGTAGTTCATGACTCAACATTGAACCTGCAGCCGTACACACATGCTTTTACGTGGTGATTTTTGTGTTATGACTGGCTATGCATGGGGCGTCTGGCCCATGTGCGGGAGTGGGGCCCATGCTTGACTCAAGCAGCGGCCCGTCCAACGACCAAAAGCCAGGGCACATGGGTGGGCATAGAAGCCCTTGCAATAAAATTAAGATAAATTCCTTGTACACTGCATTTGTAAAAAAAAATATTATTTAATTATTATTTTTTAATATATATTTAATATTTATAATTTTAATTTTTTTAATTTAAAATTTTAAATGATGAAAATATTTTTTTTCTTCTAAAAAATTTATGACATCCTATATCAATATTACGATATCCTGTAGTAAAATTATCACTTTGGATGCAATAATTTTTTCATAAGGTATCATAATTTTTATTAAAATATTTTTATTATTTAAAATTTTTATAAAATTTTTAATATATAAAAAAAAATTAAATTAATAATATTAATAGTTATTATAATAATTTTTAGATAAGATTTATTAGAATATATATGAATAATGATATTTTTTCACATCAGGTGATGACCAAATTCTATATCAATTAAAATATTTTAATTCTGTCAATAATTATCTTGACATAAGGTGGATGTAATTAGAGGTGGGTATTGGGCTGGACTGGCCCATGGCACGAACTGGATCTTGCCTGACATGGCCTGCCAAGTACTATAGCGGGCCGTGTTAAGACAAATCCCAATATTAGGGGTTAGGTTAGGTTGGGAGTTTGGTGGCTCGTGGCTCAAGCTCGACACAGCACATATCCAGGCCCGACACAATCCACGTGCTAGCCCATATGGGCCATACCTTGGCATAGCTCGTATTTAGCACAGTCCATTTGGCACAGGGTGTTTTTAAAATTTTTATTTTAAAAAATAATTTTTATAAAATAAAATAGGTTAGGAACTTGGGGGATAAATAAAAAAATAGGAGATATTAAATTTTTTTGTAAAAATAAAAACTACTTTGTAATGGTGGAGGATTTGGTATGAACCCCTACTGGTTTATTAATATAAATCAAAATTATATAAAAGAGGGAGGGGGAATAGGTCCGACCTTCAAAATATAATGAGGAGACAGAATAAAATAGAGTTAACTCATCGTAACAAATAAGAAGTAAAAGTGTATAATTTTAAAAAAATAAGAATTAAAAATAAATCTTACTAATTATCTATGCCGTTTGTGTCATTTCTATTTCATGAATAATAGACATTAAAATATCATCATATCTATATTGTGTAACTTAACCACAAATTATATATATACTTGTTATAAAAATGCATAAGAGGTTGAAAAATAAACATTAAAAAGAGTATTTGGTCATTTTCTAAATATAGCCGTTATAACTCAAAAAAATAATAATAAAAGATTTTAACCAGTACGGGCCGGGCCTGGCTTGTAACGGCTTTAAACGGACCGTGCCAAGCATGGCCTGTAATTGCCTTGAACGGATCGTGCCAAGCATGATCTGTTTAGGTTGAGTTTTTTTAAAAAAAAGAAAAAAATAAAAGGATCAGGACATCAGGCCTACGGGCCTGACGAACTAGCACGGCTCGCCAGGCCTCGAGCCTAGGACCATGCTAGGTCATGATTTAGTGTAATCGGGCCGTGCCTGGCAAGGCCCATTTGGTCCATGGCCCGATCGGCCTGGGCCGGGCCGTGCCAGGTACGGCTCGTGCCCAAGTCTAGATATAATTTTGTTCCAGCAAAAAAAAAAAGCTTGGTCCAAACAATAATACTTTTGAGAAATTCTTTGTGCATCATGTGTGGTGTAAAAAATTTGATGTGGAGCACACCACTTTATATAATTAGTTTATGTAGTTACTACTTTTTAATGCATATTTAATACTTACAGTTCCATTTTTTCATTTAAAAATTTTGTATGATGAAAATATTCTTTTTTTTTTTAAATTATGACATTCTGTGATATATTATGACTTTCTACACGCAGAATGTCATAATATGGTTCAGAAAATTATAATATCCTATGGCATATTATGACATTTTAGAGTAAATTATGACTTCCTGTATCCAGGATGTCATAATATACTCCACAATGTCATAATATGGTCCAGGATATCTTAATACAAAAAAAAATATTTTTGTCTAATCATTTTTCAACATAAATTTAATGTTTGTAGTTCTATTTTTTTGTTTGAAAATTTTAAATAATAAAAATATTTATATTTTTTGAAAAAATTATTACATCTTACAATATATTATAATATTTTACGTTAAAATTATAGTTTCCTGCCCGCAAAGTGTCGTGGTATGGACATAATTTTTTACAAATAATAGAGATTTTTTATCATTCAATTTTTTTAATAAAAAATAAAATTATGAGTATTAAATATATATTAAAATATGATGATTATATTGATCAATTGGTGTACTCTAAGTATGATTTTCTACGCCACCTGCAGGGCACAAAGAATTTCGCTAATACTTTTTGAAGGGATTTTGCTGTAATAGAATTAGAGAACTACGTGTAGTATTTTTAGGGAAGAAAAATCCTTACAACGTTGTAACGGCCGTTATAACGGTTTCGGCCCCCGACGTTGCGTCCTAACACACACCACCAAACAGGGGGCAAGGTCGCGGTGGATAAACTCCCATCGTTTTCTTGATTCGATAACTTCCGAGCGAGGCTGTGTACTCGTAGGGTTTTGTCTCGCTCGAAACGTTGAGATCTAATCCTCCTGCCCTAAAGAGGTAAATTTCCTCTTTTCTTGAATTCCTTTCGCTTCCAATCTCTCTCAAGAGCTGTTAGGTTTTTGGGTTTTGATCTAGGTAAGCCTTTCCATCGTTTTCTTTCTTTCTTTTTTCTTTTTTTTCCTGTTATTTTACGTTATTTTTTTGAGTGCAATCTTGAAATATTTCATTCAGATTCTTGCTTGCTATTGGTAGACGTGATGTTCTTGATTCTTGGTGTCTGTTAAATTTCTTTCGATCTTATAATTGATGAACTCATATTTTCCCCTTGATTTTCGTGGGTTCTAAGTTTTTTCCGCTGGGCTTTGATTTGATTCAAAGAAGGATATCTACTTCACCTGGGATCTGCGAATTTAAGGGGAATTCTTGAAACGAACGAATCTACTTGTTTCTTGAAGAAAGAAAGCATGAAATTTGGAGGTTTTGGCGGAATATTCATGCTGGCATTCTTTCCTCGGAAGCCAAGATGGAACGCCTGTTCTATCCTTTTATCTTTCTTTATCATTGCCCACGGAAAACCTTTTATTTTCATTTTTTTTTTTCTTTTCCTATTTTCATCCGCTCGATGGGAATCCAAAACCACCTTAGTTCAGATGGAGTTGATCCAGTTGAACAGAAACATTATCACAAAGTGTGCGACACGGTTATGTAGAAACATAACCTGAATTCAGGTCCAGTGAAGTGAAACACAAAATATGAGCTTTTGTTTGTACTGGAGATTATGGGTTTTAGCTTCTTGGTCCTTTGTACGTGAGATGGATGCTGATTTCTTATCTTTGTGGTTGTATCTCTTTGCTGTTCGTTCATAGCACCTTCATATCAGTGGGCAGATCACGGGCCTTTCTTCCATCTTTGCCCATTACGGAATAGTTATTATTGATATCTGAAATTGACACGAAATTTATAATCAACAAGCATTCTTCAACTGTGGGAGGATCATTGATTTACAAAGGTAGTGTAACATTTGACATAGGAACTATAAGTATGCTATGTTATCATGATCAAATAATTATAGCCAGCCCGCCAGAGTAACATTAGGTACTGAAACATTAGCGATCACAAGATGCCCCTAGTGTATTTGGGAAATTACTAGTTTCAAATAACACTGAAATATCAATATCACTAGAATGGCAGGGCTGGTGGGGTGTCGATCTGTTTTAACATCAGTTGTATATGTCTGTGGTTACTATTTTGATGTCATATGCTGGATACTGGAAAACTTTTGAACCTTTTGATTGTCTATACTTGTTTTAGCTTAGACTATTACAATGGGTATTCAGCTTATCTCTTGGATGTTATATAAGCAAATATTAGACTCACTTTCTAAATGGTTCTAGTCTTTGCATTAGTATGAACAAAGATATATGTTCCTATGTTGATTATGTAGTCTCTTGCCAAATAGATGTTACTTTATGCACTTGTATTTGCCTTGCTGTCGAATCATGTCTTTGTATTGTAATTAATCGAGCATCAGATCCTTGTTTTGAAGACCCAAATAGTCTTTTGTTATTTCTGCTATGTATTTTTTTGAACTGTGCATAACTTCCATATTAGTTTTTCTATCATCATGCTCGACCCATTCACACATAACCATGCCCCTCTTCTTTTATTTAGCATGCCCATACCATATCAATTAATCTTCATCATTTTTTCCTTGTTAGTGCTATCCTTATGTTTTCTTCAACATGTTCATTTCTTTCTCCGGCCTTTGTAAGTTTATCATGTACCTATTCAAGCATTATCATCTAGCAACATATGCTATTCATGTCCCATAATTTTGTCCAAACATTCTATTTTATACAATATCATCAATCTTGCTATTATGTGGTAATCACATTTTGCAGAAGAGGCATCTCTTCACCATGGCCTATATGTTTTATAAATCTCCTTCTGCCTCTCCTCTTCCCTTGCCCTTATCTGATCCTAATCAGTTAGAAATTATTATACCTAGGGATTGTACAACACAAGCAACTAATTTGCCAATGACATCTATAAAGAGCTCAGAAGTTTTCTTCAACATACTAATTTCTTTCTCCAGCCTTTGTAGGTTTATTGCTGTACACCTGCTTAAGCATTGCCATCTAGCAACATATGTCATCCATGTCTCCATAGTTTTGTCCAAACATTCTATTTCAAACAAAATCATCAATCTTGCTATCATGTGGTAATCACATTTTACAGAAGATGCATCTATTCACCATAAGATTATGTCATTTATAAGTCTCCTTCTCCCTCCCCTCCCCCCTCTCTTATCTCATCTTTACCATTTAGCAAAATATCATACTTAGGTATTATACAACATAAGCAGCTAATTTGCCAACGACATCTATAAAGAGCTGAGGACGAAATCTTTATCTTCAAACTTATTGCTTTTTTGCATCTTTTCACTTTCTTAACATTTTCATGAGACATGGTTTTTTTACCCCTTGCCTTGTTTATTAGCAATATATGATAAGTAATTTATCAGCGAGATCTCTGAAATGTGAAGGACTTGGTCTTTACTCTCACACTAATTTCTTTTGTATGTCATTTTTAATCTTAGGTAGTCCAAAAACTTTCTTAAACATACCAAAATTAACTATCATTACTCTCAATCAGCTTCATGTATTCCCATAAAATTCTTACAAGGATTGTTTATACTCTCTGCAAATTATTGAATCAACTGCCTTGGGGGAAGCAAACTGAACTATCAACAATTTTAACATAAATCTCAAAAAAAAATGCTGGAAATTCTTTTTAATTTTTTTTATATCGACTTATTTTTAACTTAATAATGCAGCCATTAATTCTATTCTGCATTAATATCCATCTTATAAAGATGTGTTGATCTATTTTGATACTATATCCACACTTTTCATTCTACATAAGTACATTTAATTTCTAAGTCTTTTTTTTTTTTTTTTTGAATTTTTCTTTTGCCATTGACTTCTGTTCTGAGCGAGAAATAACCTGTGAACTTCATTGGACTCACTTATATTGAAATGTGTTTTAGATATTGCTAAGCATGATCATTCTTTTGCTAACATTATACTGCTTAAGTAATGATTAGGAGATCAATATAGTTGCATGAAAAATTAGTTGAGGTTGTATATAGCTTAGGTACCTGTTTCAGTTTATTGAGAGTTTCTTATATTATGATTTTGTTTTTTTGATAGATGTCGCAGTCAAAGGAAGTAAGGTTAGTTGTGCTTCCCGTAACAGTGGTCATACTTGTAAGAATATCACTTGTATGAATTTATCTAAACAAACATTGATGTTTTCAGGTATACTTCTCGATCTATTACACCACCTCCAAGCAGACGTAGTAGATCAAGATCATCATCAAGGTCAAGGGGAAGAAGTCGTTCTAGGTACATATTTTTTTCCGGAATTGATCTAAAAAAGTACTGATAATTACACATATTATATAATGTGTTAAGGAGTCTATGCAGGAGCTATTTTTCATGAACACAGTTTTCTTCTCTTTGCTAATGGTATGTATTGTACGTACGTGCAAAAGGAGCCAAGATTCTAGAGATGCAAAGAATCCTGGAAACAACTTATATGTAACTGGCTTATCCACACGAGTTACTAGCAGTGAACTTGAGAAGTATTTTAGCAAAGAAGGAAGGGTATGTACTTTAATTTTAACTTGTAATATTTTCTTAAAGAAAAAAAGAAACTAATATTACTTTTGATGATCTTGATGTTTGTGAAGACCCTTTTTCAGCATTTCCAATTTTTGGATGAGTACTCCAAAGCATATTTTAGAGAAACTATCTTCATAGATCTGCATGAATCAGAACATACAATTATGACTTTGGTATATTATCTAACTTTAATCACAGGTAATACTTTTAGGGCTATATAGAGAGCAAATTGAGAAGCTGTTTAATGGGGTCTAAGAACTCGCTGAATTGAATGATGTATCTTTCACCTAGGGTGTTGCACCCAGTTTGACATATGTTGGAAATCTCTCTTTTGCATTGACACTTGGTTTCTAATGTTTCAACAGCCATCTAACTTAGTATCTTTTGTGCTACCAATTTTTTTATACTAAAGCTGATCTTATTTAACAGAAAATTTGCCATCTACAGTTGTAACATATTTTTAAAAAAATAACAGAAGGTGTTAATTTTGTTATTTTATTAATTTATACAGATTTTTGCATATATGCCCCAAAAATTTCCTATTTGCGTATGCTCTTGTCATAAAGTAGAAATTGCAAATATATATTCCGCCAAAAGTCTTGCATATACATGCATACCCTTTATGCCTTTTTTTTTTGTTTTCTGATTCTGAGTCAAGTTGGTGGATATGGAAGTTAACTTGTTCATTGACTATTTCTTCCTTAATGATATGTTGTTTTTGGAATTTTAGGAGAATGTCTGAGAATTTGTGCCAGCATATGGAATATATGTACTGATACAAAGATGTATACCACATATGTACATACATATGCACTGACATATAGAAATACATATTCACATGTATATTCACTTCTGGGGGTAAGCAATTAAGCATTTCTCAAAGAGTACTTCTACAAAAAAATTCTTTAAAGAAGAAAAATAGTAAAGTGATGCATTTTTGTTACTTTTGTGTTGGAGGATGTCATCTTATCATAAGGGCATATATGCTGTCAGATTTTTTGGTGGGGTTGTACTGGCAGTTTCCACTTTCTAAGGGATAAATAAGAAATAAATCTTTGTGAAGCATCTGTGCCAGTGCATGTGTATGTGTGAAGTCCTTGATAAAAGTTTTTAATGATTTAAAAGAAATGGGCCATCCAAATTAGAGATCCACACTTATGATCTCGTCTGCACCACTAAAGGTGCCTAAAAATCATATATTTTGGAAGTCTTTAACTTATGGTTAAGTGGAATTACAGGAAGTGCAAAAATTGTAGGATTTGCTAATATTAGAGTTCTGAAACAGACTTTGTAATAATGTATTTGGTTGTAGTCCATTTAGTAGGCTAAATCATCACACGTCTACACATTATAGACTGTTAGTATAACATCATTGAATGACCTTTTCTTATCAGAATGTTTAATTACTTATTGATGCAGCCTCTCTCATTATATTAGTATGTTTTAGTAATTCATAAATGTGATTCATGTTTTATTTGGAAATTTGAAGGTTTCCATTAATTTTATGAGGAATTATTGAATGAAATATGATTTTATGTAATTTATTTTGTTATTTTGTACCTATATTTAGTGAATTTTTCAAATTTTTGCGTGGCATGAGAAAAGTCCCAATTTGCAGGTTCAGGAATGCCATGTAGTCATGGATCCCCGAACGAGGGAATCTCGTGGTTTTGGCTTTGTAACAATGGAGACTCTGGAGGGTGCAGACCGCTGCATTAAATACCTGAACCGTTCCGTACTTGAAGGCCGCTTAATCACAGTAGAGAAGGTAGTTCATTTTATTCTTTTAAATAGCAATAGGCAAGTGGTAGTTGCCATAACCCAATAAATTTGTATGATACCTCTTTTCATCTTAAGAAGAGTTACCTGATAACCTTTGGCATCAGGTTTGGTATGTGTAGCTACATCGAATTCTCAATGCATCCTCTTAACAGTCTGTACCTCCCCCATCTCAACATGAGCCCTGCATCGACATCTGAAAGTCTCCAAACCAAACTAATTACAGAGGATTGTTTGCCCTGTATTCCTATTTTACCTTGATTAGAAACATCGGACGGTATGTCCTACAAAATTACGTCAATTTGTGACAATTTATCTTTGATTTTGGTGCTTCTGCTCTTTGGTTGGTGATAATATCCTGATCATGCAATGATATTTTTCTTTTTTAATCTGAGAAGGTGAACTGTCATAACCTTCATCCATGTGGCATAAATGTGAATGGGAGTTCTGAAATTGAAAAAAATGGATTGTGAACTCTAAAACAATGACAGTAACCTTGAAACTCACTATCAGGTTGTTTTCATTTTTTCTGTTTGCTATTCTTTTCTGAATCACCAACTAGCATAGGCCATATTGTTCAGCTCAGAGACCTTTGCATCGTAATTCTGTGTTGTTGATATTCTATGCTGATTTTATGGCAGGCAAAAAGGAAGCGTGGAAGGACACCAACTCCTGGAAAATATTGTGGTGCAAGAGAAAGAAGAGGTAGATATGGAAGCAGCTCAATTTTGCACCTGTAGTTGGTTCTAAAACTATATTCTTGTTGCATGAATGATCAATTCAAATATCAGTTTCAGTTTCCGTTTTGGGTTTATAATCCTTACATTCTGTTCTTTTCGACATATGGCCATATACTGTAAATCATTTGTATGATTCTCTCTTGCTGATATTGAGTTTATCCTAAGCTTTTTTACGAGCTTGCAGCTATCTAACACCAACTTTTGCTCTATCCATTTAAAAAATGGGTGTCCTAGAGCATGAGGCTCTTGCCACTATGGGGTTTGGGGAGGGTTAGATGTACATAGCTTTATTCCTGCATACAGAGAGGCTATTTTGTGTTTCGAATCCATGACACCTTGATCATAATGGAGCAACCTTACTGTTGCGCCAAGGCCCACCCTCGCTCTATGCATTTAAAGTATTTCTTAAAGTATATGCTGAAAAATTCTCAAGAATTAGATTCATTTAACTTATATTACTTATTATTCAATAAATTTACATGTGTGTCTGATTTGCTTTTGAGGTGACCCATTTGTTTGTTTTCCTTTTGGGCATGATGGGCTTTAACGCTTTCCATAATCTGGGAAGATCACTAGCTTATTCCTATTATTAGTGGATCCTAGAATATTGGAATCTCATGAACAGAATAATTTCCATCAATGGCAGATCCAAGGTTGGGCAAGCAGGGACCATGGTCCCCTCAAATTCCATGTTCTCTATGATCTCTTACATCTCTATTGTCTCCACCTCCTCCAATTTAACAGCCCCTACTTGAAATCCAGTTGGCTTACATGGCACCCCACTACATAAATTTCAAAGCCTATAGAAGTTTCCACCTTCTAATCTTATTCAAATTTTATTTCTTTAACTAATTAGAGTGGTTAAGAAAGCATGTAGTAAGTGCCCAAATTTTTTCCAATTCTCCTTTATTGTCTCTTAAAGAGAGATTAACAGCTCACTTACCATTCAAATCGGAGGTCAAACTATTTGCCTGTTTTTTTTGTCTAAACCAATCCCTCTCCCCCTCCCCCCCCCCCCCCCTCCCTCCCTTCTTGTGCATGCAAGTGCACCACTTTCACAGCCAAATGCTTGCTCTCTTTGTTGTCGCGGATATCTTCCTTGCTCATAGCTCAGCTTGTCTTTCAGGAACAGTACCTTCTCCAATCATCCTCCCTCATCATAGCATTTATAAATAAGGTACCCAACTACCCATTCTATGCTATGTTTATATGGTCTTGTTTGCAGCAATTTTATTTTAACAATATACTACTCTTCTATGCAAGCTACTTATGTTCCTTCAAATTAGAGAAATGGTGCTTTGAAGAAGAAACTAGAACAGCAATTACAACCTGAAGTACATGCCTGTGATGTATAATGAACTATATTCCTAGGTGTGTGACAAATTTAATTAGTGGGTGCCTCCAACAGAACTTAAACATCTTTTAAAAAATATGCATTTGGGGTTTCTGAAATTTGTCTCTTTATGATTCACATCCAGGTGTGTCAGACAGAAATCAATGGTATATATAGGTATCTTGTTTCAGGCAAATGTTGTTTTTCTTTTACCTTTATACTCTTTGTGCTGTTGTGACATTCCAATTGTAATGTACATGTCGTGTGATGGGACATGTTTGATGCATTTCTAAAGTATCCTATTTCCATTTAGCAATTAGACCCCGGCTTACTCAAACTTCATGACATATGTTGTTTAGGTCTCGTATTTTCATATATGTGCAAATAGAAATGATTATTTCATAATGCATATGCGCTTTGTGTCATAGAATAGCATGAGCAAGGTTAGGAGGACCTATTGATGGGTAGACTACATGCTGAAGTCATTCAGCATGTTGATATACTCTAGCATGAAGGAGATTAAGACAAGGATCTTCATGCTTGCTATAGTCTACCAGCAATTGCAGAAGTTTTCTGCTCTGTCTTTTGAATTGGTGAAATTATGTGATGTAATAGATTAATTCTCAGTAAAATTAAATAAAGGTATCCAAAGTAACCAAAAAAGGGGAAAAAAGAAAAGATACTGGAGTGAGCAAATTTTGATTTAATATAGGGATGACTGCTATATGATCTGAAAATAACGAGCTTTTCATTCATTACTTCAACAATACAAGAAGATGTCTTTTGTTCTGATACTGGAGTGGGCAAATTTTGATTTAATAAAGGGATGACTACTATATGATCTGAAAATAACGAGCTTTTCATTCATTAGTTCAACAATATAGAAAGATGTCTTTTCTTATCTCTTCCAAAGAGAAATATAAAGACTAGCAAAAGAGCACTGAGAACTCGAATGATCGATTTTAGCCAGGGACTAACTCTACTTCTAACCTTTAATGTGAATGGATGCCTGAGACCTCTATTTCACTGATTCTCCCCTTATTACTGATCATGATAGCTTGACTGGTCCTTGGTAGGAGACCAAACTTTCCATTGCTGGGCCCTCCCTCTCTTATCCTCTTCATCCAACACCTACTCTAAGTTGTAAGGTGCATCAGATAACCAGACAGCTCTCCTTGCACTAGACTCACCTGGTCTCTTAATTGTGGGCTGCTAACCTGCCTGTCTCGTCTCAACTAAGAAGTCATTTGATGGTAAAGCCATTGGCCTCTTGGATGAAGAAAGATGTTAAGATGTGCAAGGCAGTTGATGGTGAGCCCTTTGGACCTCTTGCATGAGATTTTGGAAGATACAGAGAGGCCCAACTGGCCAAGAGAGGGTTTTCTCCTTTGTGCACTTACAGCACAAGAGGTAACTGAGATATTGTTAGTGGACCACTTTGGTTTTGCATGTGCTTATCATCCTCATCAACAATGCTGCAATTAGGTCTGATGTGTATACCCTTTGGTGTATTTGGCAGAATCATATTGCTAGAGATTTTTTTATGAGTTTTTCATTTTACAATTGATGATGACATACTGGGGAGAAGGCTCTGTCCTAAATTAAGAGGGCAGAGGATGAGGATAGGGGAATTACATGTTGTGAGACAATGTTTTGGACACATACACCAAAAAAAGGGTGGCTGTTGGAGCAAGTTGGTTTACTTCAGCCTAGAATTTTAAGGCTTCACCATGAGAATATTTTTATATGGACTTCTTTTTGAATGCTTATAGCGGGTAAATTTTCTTCTGGCAGAAATTTAAAGGCTTCTATGTATTTTCGACTAAAACATACATGCACATTGATGTTATGTGAGTACCGGTCTACTTATAGGTCTCTCTCTCTCTCTCTCTCTCTCTCTTTGTGTATGTGTGTGCAGGCGCGCATGCACGTGCGCATGTGGGTGCATGTGTGCATGCGTGTGAGCGAGCAAGGGCCTATGATGGCTTCAGAAACAATGTAACACGATATTCATATACTACCTTGCAAAATGAAACATCTTTAACCTATGTAGGGGGCGTGTGTTTGGGTGGGTGTGGAACTGTGATGGCTTCAGCAACGAAGTACTAGGATTCATATGTACTGTACCTTACAAAATGAGATCTTTAACCTAGGTAAGGGGTGCATTTGTGGGGATGGGTCGTGGGACCTGTGATGGCTTTAGAAACAAGGTACTATGGTTCATATATTATACCTTACAACATGAAGCATCTTTAACCTAGGTAAGGTGTATGTGTGGGGAGGGCCAATGATGGTTTCAGCAATAAAGTATGAGGATCCGTACACTGCACCTTACAAAATGAAACAAAGTACTAGGTCTTTGACCTAGGTAAGGTGTTCCTTTGAAGTGGTACCCAGTTCTGCATGATTGAATCTTTTCCTTAACATCATGTGAGCATTGACAGTGTGATATATTGCAGCTTGGTGGGGCTTTATGGAAAGTTGTTATTTTATCTCGTTTTATGTTATTGTAATTTCTGCAGGTCGTGATCGTAGACGTTCCCGCAGCTACTCACCATATCGGCCACGTGAAAGAGATCGTTCTTATTCAAGGGGCCGGCGGGAAAGATCCCACTCACCATATGGGAGGGGGTCACATAGAAGGCACAGGGAGCAATCGTTTTCACCTGTCAGCAATGGCAACCTCAAATCTGATTAGCACACCAGTCTGGATTCTGGAGCCTTCTTTTCCACCATGTTTCGATCAATGTAACTATTATAAGTTCTGACAGGTCAGCAAAAACTTCTTTTTTTGTATCCTGCTTTCTTGGATAGGAATGCAGGAATTTCGTCACCGAACCCAACTTTGTGCCTTTGAGCTCATCACTATATGCAGGATTGTTCATCCATCAGGTTTCAGACAGCATGTAATGTTGCTTTCATGCGCAGGGGCACTTCATTTTGCCCACAAACAAGTTCTTGTATTTTTCTTTGGACCTTTTTTTCTTTTGCTATGCATATGTCTGAGAGTATTGTGTTGTGTCATTTTACCATTTTCAGGGGAAAGTGAAAAAAAAGGCCTACATTATTTCCAATCCGGTTGCTGTTCGCATAATTTTAGTTCTGGATGCCTTGCGAGTCTGCATTGATATGAATCAAAGCTCCTTATTTGCGACGTCAATTGGGTGATAAGAGCATTGCTATGTAAGAGTAGTAGTTGCAGTTGGTTGTCAGCCTGTCGACAAAATAGAAATTACCGGGACGGTGATGCTCTGCATATTGTGGATTTCTGTTGTTGCTTAGCTTCAGCATTAGTACTAGCACATCAAAAGCAACTGCTTTGCACTGCCTTTTAATATTAGAGAAATAAATGAACAGGCCGGGAGAGAGGGAAAAATAGCGGTGGGAGACGTTACTCGGACAAAGTAGCGGCAAGAAAAATGTTCCATGTGACAGGCGGCTTTGCCAAGAGTGTGCAACGACAGCGCTATATATTTGACACGCGGCGGTGGGTGCCCGATAGATTTCAGTAGTGTGATTGAAGTGTCTTGTTCTATGTTTTCCTCTAAACAAAAAAAATTATCAACTACAGCAACCGCCCAGTTCCAAAGTCTTCTTCATTTTCCTTGTCAATGTTTTCATTTGTCCGTAAGGCGGGAGAATTCACCTCACTCAGGCTAGCCCAGAAATTCGAAATGCTGGAGGGCTCGAACTGATTACTTTTTGGAACAGAGCTCGATAGCTCTAAGGAAACAGCAGAGGTGGCATTTACGGAGAATGAGAGACAGATCGTAAACGGGAGAGCAGCTTGGAGCAAGCGCATGTCCCCGGGTTTTGAGAGGGCCACGGGCATCGGTGTCCCAGGGACAGCCGGCGGACCTGGAGGGTCTTGTAAGTTTGTTTCAACGGGGGAAGTTTTCGGGGCAGCATCCATCACCGGTGTTCGTTGCTCGCGAGTTCCAACTTAAATAGAATCCCAGTTGCTGGTGGAGCCGGAGGAAGTCTTGAGTTTGAGATTGTGGGCGAGAAATTTCAAGCTGCGGTCATTTATATTCCAAATCTGAAGCCCAACTTCAAGCCCAGCTATTATGGTGATGGAGCATGCGTTTATCAAGCCAAATTGCAAGCCTGACAGGAGATGCTCACAACCCCGGTTGTTTATTCAGCACCGCTGCACTATGCTGATTGTCCAGCTTTCAAGCCAACATATAATATAAAAGACATTATTAACATCCATTGTGCCAATCCATCCTACCATCATTTTCTGGTAGGCAATTCTAATTCATTGCTCCATGCTGCGGTTGTCTAACAGGTTTGGAGTCTTTGGTGGACACTCATACCTGATAAGTTACATACTGCACTGCTTCCTGAAAAAGATCAGTAAATTACACTGTGCTATTGTTCTTAGTCTAGGAAAGGGTGCCCCTATTCAGACATGGGATTCCCGATACCTTCCCAGCATCCAGGAAGAAGCTGTAGCATTCTTAGTTCGACCTATTCATGTAAAATAGCACCTTTCATCTCCTTCATGTCAAGAGTGGAGAGTTTTCAACCTCCTTGCAGTTTGGATGAAGCCCACAATCACCTGCATCTCATCCACTTGCTTTTGCGAACGGACGAAGGAACAAGGTCAGCTCAGAAAAAATATTAGAAGAATAGGGCATCAGGTATCCTTCAGGGGTGTGGGTTGTGTCTATTGCACGAAAGAATGATTGATCTTTTTTCACAGAATGAAAATCTGCACAGTTTCCAAGCACAATGTCTGCTTCGTGATCTGTGCTGATGGATGAAAGGGAGCGGTTGAGGGCTTTGAAAACTGTGCAAATCACAATCCAATGGTTGACGATTCTTTCGCGCAAAGGATACAACCTAAGCCCATCCTACAAAGCTTTATGCATACATGGTATGCATCGTATCTGCCATATGAATTTTAAAAAAATGTTTGAACGATGCATGCCAATATTCAAATGACGTGCAGGGTAACACTTAATGGTCAATGGATACCTGAGAGATGAAATGATGCTGCACTACATGAACTAGTTGCTCCTTAGATGGATTGGGATTAGTGTGGACCTGCAATTCCCTTCTGATGTTAGTTCTGCAAAGAAATTCATAGCTTTGGGGAAGAGGTATGACTAGAATCTGATTGGAAAGTAACTCTTGATATAGCTCACCAAATTGAAATGCCTCCAATATCTCCATAAAGTGGCAGTTCCAAGTTTTGCCAAATTCACCCTCTGTCGTCAACAAATAATTTGGAACATAAACAACAAAGCCACAGATTGCATCTAACACAAAATGTATAGAAATGCCTCCTTGCATGGATATCCTAATGATGGTAACATGATTGTCATCTTTTCCCACATAAAGGTTGGACACCTAAAACCAAACTACTGAGTCTGATTTCCTACTACTCTGGATCATGTCCTTGTCAATATACTTATAGATTATCAATTTTATCCAACAATAAAATGATAAACAGCGGATTCTAGATGAACATGCAATAGCTGAATTTATTACCTTTTGAGGCTTAAACATATGAGATTGCATGTTCTGATAGCTGATTCGACTCATTGCCTTGACTGAGGACGCCCAAGGTCCGGTACGTGTTACCCTTCGTTTTGCTGGTTTATGGAGATCCATGCTAGCTGTACACCAAAGAGGTGATAAGAAATAGTTCTGATGAATGAATCATATTGCTCATCGCAGGTGCTAACCTTACAACTACAATCCAAGAGTAAGTAATAAACTCACAGTAATCAACATCCTTCTCTCCCATGTCTGAGCAACTACAGATTGAGTTATTGCAATCAATTTCATCGTTGTCATCTTCATTTCCAGTTGGAGTTTCCAGCACACTCAAAGCATTCCTCTGCAACTTCACCTCTACCCCATTCTTAAGGACCTGGAAACCCATAGATGGAACAAGGAGCATGGAATTTATTAAAAACAACAGTATGCTATGAAACTATATTGATTAGAAGTTTAGAACCTTTGAGTAATATTATTAAAGTTAAGCAACCAAAAGTCTATAGATCATTTATCCAATCAAAGTCCTTCCCTTTGATATCAAATGCAGGTATTTTGGTTGTATTAGAGCAAGATTAGGACCTTCATCCTTCAGAGTTGACACAGAGTTGGAACCAATAATGCCTAATTCCTAATTCTTTCTCCTTAAGAAACATTACCATAGCAGATGAGCTAATCAATATCATAAACACACCAAAAAATCATAACATGGTTGGAGAGTGCTTCAATGGCAAAGAATTATCTTGAAAACTTAATTTTATTGATAGCCTCTCTTCAGACATACTTTTATATGGAATCTATTTATGATTGAGACTGATGAAATCTAACCAAGTCTAATATTCTTATTCCAAGCAGACAGACTGGATAATGTAAATAAAGTGCAAAGGCATCTACAATCAGATAATGATGATATTACATAAAAAGCTATTAAAGTGGAGAACTGTTTTTTTACCAGCCAATGCCAGCCACCAAGACCAACAGCCTTCTTGACGACACCCTGCAGTCCCACTAAAACAGACTTTGTTCTGTTGTTCCCTGTGACGATCACCTTTGTGTGCCTAGGGAGCACAGAAAGCTCCTCATCTCCACTTTCTTCCCGAGATGAAGAAAAGGTTCGAGAACAGAACTCGGCCTCCATCATCTGCCTAGAAAATATCCTAAATTTCAACCAGCATACAGAGCAAAACAAAAACACTGAAAGCGCAAAAAATTTATGCTCCCCGGCATTGCAAGGATACTGCTGGAAATTATTAAATTATGCAAATCAAGAATGACGTATCCATGAAGCAGAAAAAAGTTTCTTTATTTGGAAAAAGAAATTCGTTCAATTAAGGATAATAGCAATTACATGGTATAACCTGTCATTCCTCACAAAAATTCACATACAAGAGTAATTACAGAAAAACTCAAAATGGATTTCAACCTCATAAGACAAATTCTGTTGACTTACAATGCATTCAAAATTGGGGGTGAACCTTTGGATGTTCACACTTAACCCAGATTAATGAACACACCTAAATTTTCCAAAAAGTTTATTAATGGCAAACCATTACCACGAACACAAACAGAGAGAGACATCATTAAAAGGGAGGAGGTGGGGGGGCGTGGGGGGTGGGGGTTGGAAGAGAAAGGGAATCAACTAGGCTTGTTGATCAGGGTCACTACCCAGACAAGACTGGGCATCTATAATAGGGCGGGGCAGCCCTAGCAACACAGCAACGTTGGTCCTAAAAAACAATGTAATCCTTAAAGAGTCAAACAGCATATTATAAAACCGATTCAAGATATCGATAAAAATTTAGAAAAATTAGGACCCACTGACCATATAATTATTGATTCAACACAGCATGAGTGCAGTTATGCCAAACAATGCTTCTGTCCCTGCCACATCATAATTATGACCACCAAGACTTGTCTGAAAATAGACAGAACCACCAGAAGCAGAAAGAAACTAAATAAAAGCTCATAACCCATTTCTTCAATTTCAAACACCAATTTGGACTATCATTTTTAATTCTAAAAAATAATTTCGTACTTCAAATTGAGTTGGCCGTGTAATCTCCTCTTCTTCTTTTTTTTTTTTTTAAAGCCGGTTATACATGTCTCGAGTTTCATTTTCAAGATTACCAGAATTATAAATCTAAATTGTGATCAAATTTTTTTAGTGTTTGGAGTCGATCCCATTCTATTAAAATTGTTACTCTGAAGCAAATCCACTTCTCCATCTGCATATCGATAAGAAACAGCAGTTTAAGCTAAATCCAAGCTTTAAAAGCAAATACTATGCAATTGAAGTATCAAACTGAAGCAAAACTCCCACCTGAACTAAAATCTCTGTTCTGTGGACAGTCTACCGATAAAACCTTCTTCCCTTGAGATCCAACTAAAACAGATAAAAGGGGAAGAAAACCAATTCCCAAGCTCCAATTACAACTCTAGATGGACATGCAATGGAATCGTATCCGAGAAACGCGCGATCCTCGATTCTTCACTTCATGACTCCCACAAGGCCAGAGATCGCATTCAATTCTAACGATCAAAAACCAATCCATAAGCATTAACTGAACCAAAGTACCAAGAATCGCAAAAGGAAGAAACCCTAATTCTAGATGAGAACTGATCAATTTCCAAGAACAGCAAAGGGGAAAAATCAATTCGGATAACAATAAAAAAATGTTGGATCGCAAGATACCAGTTGGCATTGTTTCGATTCATGGAAATCGAAAAAAAATCGCACGGGATCATACGAAATGCGGTCGATTTGTGCTTTGGCGAGCTCGAAGATGGGATTTTCCTTCATGAAAGACCTGATTTTGAGCTCCAATTCGCGAAAAAAGCCACGGATCTGAGAGAATTGAGCTCCGGGAGCTCGGTTCCAAGATGATAGAGAGGAGGATAAGGCGAGCGTTTCTTGGAATTCTTCCCGAGAATAGAACCGTTTTCTCAAACAGAGAGAGAGAGAGAGCAAAGAAGAAGAGCAAAAACGCTTACTCGATGCCTTCCAACTGCCAAGCTAAACGACCTCTCTCTCTTGAACGTACGTTCAACCGGGCGTAGCCGGTATGTAATTTCGAATCCTCCCCTGTTTGGTGGAAATGAAATGACCGGACTACCCTGACATGTAAATTTTTTTACGATGGAGACCTGGGATTATATGTGCATGTTGCTCTGATCGTCTGAATCGTTAGTTATCTTTTTTGAAATTTTCCAAAAAAAAAAAAAACTTCCATTTTGTCGCGTTATCTTGCATTAAAAAATTAGTAAAGTCATCGAGAGTTCAAACCTTCTGTAAGTAGAAAATTTTGACAATTTCCTATATTACAAGCATGATGAATTAATATAGAAAGAATCTACCCATCACCTGTTGCATGGTTCCCACTGCTGTCTCATGTCCAGAGCTAGAACAGATCGCGAAACTTATTTGGACATTTTATGCAAGGGCGCAATGAACATTTTACCTGGTATAAACTTGATCGGGAAAAATTAAAATATTTGCAATAAACTACTTCGAATCTATGTTAACAAGTGATAAATCCATGTGGATTACAGATTCACGATATAGAACCTATGATTCCCATGAATCGTGAAGCTAGAATATCGTGCCCGAGTTGATGGAGAGGATGCACAACGGTCACCGTGTCAACTCCATTCTCCTTACTCGTCCTCTCGTGATGTTCATAGCCAATAACGGCCAAGCAAACCACTTTCGTGCCAAATAGTTTGAAACAAACCATAAATATTTATTTAGATTCTGCCCTGTCCCGCTGATCAGAAAGGAGGGGGAAAAAGATTCTATTGATTCATCAAAGAAGACGCCAATTAATCTTATAAATATGAACGTAGTTTACTTTGCCAATGTCCTTAAGCATTATTCACTTGGCGGTAACATTAAAGTTACCACTCAGCATAATGTCCTTAACAGATGATTAGGACACATTGGATACATCTATTACACACGCTTTCACGTCAAACAACAACAAGATTGGTACTTGAGTAATTATATACTGTACCATACGGTCGTGCATCACATGGTGATACACTATACCGATCATACATCTTAGTTTTTATGAGCTTCATTTATCAAGCGTTCATTTTGAATTGCCGTCTCACACATCTCATCTTGGTTTGCTCCTATAGTGCACCACTAATGTGGTCCTACAAAAATAGTGCCAACCTGTGCTTGTGTTGGACTTACAATATATCATACTTTATGTGACACATGCAAGCGAAGCAACCCCTGGTTGCTTTTGAAAGTAATCAAAAGCCAAGCATGAATATTGTAGCATGTGATCTATCGTGTTAGCTTCCATGGTGGAAACAAAATTTCATTATATAATGGACCTAAATTACGCCCATATCTTCAACCCCATTATCAAATTCTAGACGCCAATACACCTGGAGGCTGGCCAGTGGAGGGTCCATCCAGGGCAAGTCTTGACATCGACACCACTCTAATGCGATGTTGGGCACTCCAACCATGAGTTGTGCATCATCGTACCACCCTAAACTCACGGCATCAGGGTTTACTGTTAATGATAGTTCCAGCCATTTTAAGCTAAGATCAGGCTTTGGATCTTGACAACAAGCAATAAGCTCAACCAGAAACATGAGCTTCATCCCTGTCCCGTGTACGAGCATGGTTCATAATACTCCAAAGCCCGGTTCAGTCACCCAATGATGTTTCCGGGAGGCCCAAATAACAGCATCAATGATTCCAAGACCGTTGGTCGGTTGGCCGCATAACGAAATGCTAGAGTGAAAAAATAGAGTAACCTGAGACAACCAACCATTTAAAAAAGTAATAATAAATGAAGAAGTCTCAGGTGGCTCCCTGACAATTTTCCCCACACTTTTGAGATACCATCCTCATTTTTCTACGATAATTCTATTTAATTAATTGCGGCTGCGTGTAAATTGCTCTACCGAACCCCGTCACGTCACTCGCACCACTGACACTGACCAAAAAATTTAAGACGGCCAGACGGTTGCCTTGAGTTTCACTATTGAGAAAGATCAGAAACAGCAATCTTTCTGATTTCAACGGCACCGCTTCCTTCATCTGCAAACCTTTGAACTTCCTCAAAAATGCATGTTCTTTAGACAATAAACCTGCTAATCGACGTAGTAGTAAAGGCATAATTCTGAGAAGTAAATGTACTTTGATTAAGCGCTGCCGTCCATACGACTATATTCCTTTCTAGTGCATGAAACTAATTGCCTTCAAGCTACTTGAAATGAAAATTAATTTTTTTTAAAAAAAAACAAAACAAAAACTAGACCATCAAAATAAAATGGACTAAAAGATATTTGCTTGATCCGGTTGAAGAACGAGCATCACATATAGGAAATATTTCAAAAAAAAAAATTACATTAACCACGAAGAGTGATTGAATGTAGCCAAAGCGAAGATCCAAAACCCCTCTCCCCTCTTTCTTGAGTGCATTTTGAAAGAACTCAAGTCAGAACTGCACCTTTTAAAATCCGAAAGTCTCACTTGAGTACAAGAACATTAGCCACGGCCAAGAAAACAATGTTAATTGTTTATTTCAATCTGCAGTAAAAATCAAGTAAAATTCTCGATCATCACCTCAGTTTTACTTTGGAATCATATTCGTAGGGTTGCTGTTACAGTTACACGGATCAATCAAAAGGAGTGGACAAATGGATCATACCAAGCAGTGGATCCTCAGTAACAAAAGCAACCAAAAAAAAAAAGGTAAATCCTCCGGGCAGTGAGATAAATGGGCAACCAAAACTGAGACCACTCCAGACCCGCTCAAATTATAAAGAAAATACCAGTCATCTGTAAATAAGAGCTCGATATACTAGAACCAAGAACAGATTGGAAATGCACTCTCAGAAGAACGCAGGCTGCCCTGGTCACCTGAAAACCAACATGCAAGTGCCTTATCATATCCTATACCAAAACTGGGGGCGGAGGGAAATAATCCTAAATGCATCCTCTGACGAACATTAAATCAATGACCAAGAAACATTAACAATGGCCAAGATAAATATGCAATTGATCAAAACATTTGCGACTCGATGACGTATACGAGCCTCCAGCAAAACCCACAAAACTGACCCCCATCATAAATATTTTTTTTAAAGGAAAAGGAAAAGAATTGCTAAATACTTGAAAACATTATAACACCCGAGAGCCAATTCGACCAGACAACTTGATTGAAAACGTGGATATGCGCACCAGGTCATCTCAGACTCTTTCAAAAATATAATATTTTATAACATAACAAAGATCATATTTCTTCGGCTACGTGAAACAAAAACAAAATGTGTATTATGGATCATCATGCATGTTTCATACACTTACAAGAAACATCACAAAAAAGGGGGGAAAAATTCCTATAAAATTCAAATACAAATGGAAGATGAAAAATGGACTGTACCATATAAAATACAACCAACTCACTGAGGAGAAACCGAAAAAAAAAAAAAAAAAAATCTTCCAAAAATAGGGTGGGGCGAAAGAATTTCTAGTCTCACATCCAGACCTGGCATGCAACCACATTATCCTAAATTCCATATGCCAGCCATTCAGCATCACAAAAAAATTTAAAGCTTTACAAGAATGATGCAGAACAGAACAAATGTTTTGATCACCATTTCACTTTTACCTCTTTTCCTTTAGGTGATCCAAAAAAAATTGACCCACGGTATTGACACCTGAGAGTAGAAAACTTCATCTTATGAACAAACTACTGTAGAGGCATTTGCTTCCGGCAATTATTAGTGTAAAGATGAGAATACAATACTTCTGTACAGGCTGCCATCCACTCCAAAGGTCCTGAAAACTAAAAGCTCATTATTGCAGAAATCCAGTGCTATCCACTAGACATATGATCGATCATCATGATCTGCAATAAGAAATCATATGTTCAGTATTCCCAGGATATTAACACACCCTTCAAAAGCACAGATCATGCATTTGGGCCCTTATTTTTTTTTCTCAATTATGCATCGTTTGCATGCATCACAAATTCATTTCTTTTCTAATACTCGGAAGGAATGTTCATCGCTGGCTTTCCACTTTCTAACATGGGTTAAGTTGCTTAGATATATGTCAATTATGAGGCAGGTAAAGACTACTTTAAACAAACCTCATAACAATCATTTATCCTATATACTAATACTGATCGGCATCTAAATTTGCTACCGTCCCAACAGTTAATATGCAGCAGGATCTTGAGAACTTGGCTCGTTGATGATGTATGAAGAAACAAGATTGCCAAATACAAGAAGCATTATATACTATATAGTTTTACTAAAAAGCAATTTAAACTCTTTGCTAGGAAAACCTGGTCACAAATGGGGCAAGTATTACTCCTTTCCATCCACTCAAGAATGCAAGAGAGGTGAAAATGATGCTCGCACTTCGTTAAAATGCGAGGGTTCTCCGCATCATACTCTGCAAAAAGAAACAGGCAATGAGATTCATCAGACTCTTTAGCTCTGAGTGCAATACAAATGTTAAGATCACTTCAAGCATATGCAAATGATCTTGCATCAAGACATCAGACTCTTAATTAATCATGAGAAGTAAACTTTCATGGCAGTGTGCCAACAAGAAGCTGATCACATGCAGGTCTTGAACTTGAATAACCAAAACTGCTGCTGATTGTTCACTTGCTCAGAAATCTATATCACTTTTCAGTACCATCTCAAATATGATCATTTTTCAGAAAAGAAAATCATATGATTTTTTCAAAATAGAAGCAGGAAAGTCTCCAAGTGGCAACGATATGAATACTAGCTTGATTGAAGGCAAATTGAGTGCAAAAACAAGAAGAAACTTATTGCATTTATATAAAGCTAAACAACTTGCTCAGCAATGATATATTAGTTGCTATAAGATAAGCTGTTTCCCACAAACTACTAAACTAGAGCAGCACATATGCTATGCCTGACTAATAGTTGACAAAAGAAAAGATAGCTATTTGATGAACTTGTTCTCGTTGTTTGTTTGCTTTTTAGAGAAAGCAATACATCCTCTGCTTCATAAGTTAGGTAATGCAAGACATAACCAGTGCAAATAAGCCATAGGAGTTTCTTTCAAATATTGTCCTCAATGTTTAAGAATACATACCTCAACTAAAAAAACATAATGCATTTTGTTTCACATCTTTCAAGTCAAAAAGAAAAAAATGCACCTCAAATTTTACAGGTTTCTAGAAGCAAATAACCATACAGATTTTCTGTTTCCTGCATTTTAATCATGTTCTATCGACACGACTGTGATCCAGAAAAGTTCACAAATTGAAAAACTAGTCCCACTCTTCCAGAGCACATATTTCATTAAAGTTCTATTCTCGCTATTGCAATGGCACAGGAATATGTGATTCACTGTAAAGAGACCAAACAATACCTTCGAGACAAGTGGGGCAAACATCTTCCTCATCAGTAGCTGAAGCAATAGGTGCATCCACCTTGGAAGGTTCATCTTCTGTTTTAGGGGAGTCATGCTCAAAATCAGTTTTACCCTTGCAGTCTGACTTTTCTAAGGCCCCATATGTATCTGAACCTTCAAATCTTTCATCAGTTTCCCCTATTGGCCGGGAGTCTGCTGGATGCACATGATCAGTCTTGTTTGCACAGTTTTCCAAATTTCCAGGCGAAGTTTGTGAAGTTGCTAAGCGCACATTGTAAGGCAATGGTGCAGGAGGTGCCTGGTAAGCATCTGGAGTAGATGTCTCCAAATTTGTATTGACAAGGAGTCCATCAGAGGCTACAGAAGATGTACCACGGGTGGTAGACAATGGGTCACGCACCTCTAAATCTTGCGGGCACTGTATAAAGGAAACAAGGTTTGACATATTTACATGGAAAACTTGTATCTGAAAATGAAGTATCCTGTTAATTAGAGGATCTCAATGGTAAAAAAAATAAAAATAAAAAGTATGCTTTATTATATTTAAGTGTAGCAAGATGTGTCAACAAGCAACATCTCTAATGCAACTGAAGCTGGTGCATGTAAGTTGAAAGAGATGCTTCCTTCCCAAAATCCCCCAAACTTATCAAAACCTAGAAAACCAGCCATCACGTAAGATGCAGTAAAAAGGAAAGCATTATGATACTTGAAGACCTAAGCAAGACACCATGCAGAGCAGATGCATATACAATCTCTATATACAACATCAATGAACAAATTTCTACAAAAAATAATGACATTGTACTAGACATGTATATCTTTTTATAAAGCTACCATATTGCAGATCATGCTATCTTTGAAGTTAGTGGATGATGCTCATGCTATGAAGTATGCGACTCCATAGACGCTTTAGCAAAAAGAACAGAATGTCATGCATTAGCTTGAATAGGATATCAACAGAACTATGCACATTACAAACAATGGTAGCATCTATTGTAAAATCCCTGAAAGAATCCTGATAACCATGGAGAAAAGAATATAACACAAAATAAATAAAAGATTTCGCTCATGTCCTTGAAACTGCACATAGCAACCATACCAAGAGGCTATAGGGAAAGGTAGTTGGATGGAGCATTCAAGATTAATTAGCAGAAACTCAATATACAAAATAGAAAATGGGCTTGGAAAGCCTTATGCCTGCCAAACAGCTTACTAAAGGACATAAGCAAGGAATATTATAAAGGTACCTGTTTATGCCAAGCATAACTACTCCAGTAAAAGCTGTCATAAGCTATTCCTGGCAATAAAGCCTTCATTTATGCTGACATACTTTCTTTTTTAATGGATAAAGGCACCCTCAGCATATAGTTGTTCCAAAAATAATAGCAAGCAAAAGTAGGAATGATTTGTTGAATAACCATTTCTATCCTACACTTTTTTATCCCTAAACAAAGTGCAGCCTAAGAGATATATGATCATAAATTAGATTGGTCCATAAGAATTGATGTGTAGAATGTTGGGCATTTATGTTTAGCTGAAAATGTTTAGTAATTCACAAGCAAATTACTTACACTACCTTAGTGCTCATTGAGAAGAGAAAAGATACACTGATCAGCAGATATTGCACCTAAGATTGAGGAAGGTCAGAGAATGTTGTGCCATTATAGTTTTACGTGGTCATCATATATCATTAGTGTTTCGGCACTGCAACATAAATAAAAAATTTGGATATGAAGAAGCATGTGTGCAAACATGACCAAAGGAAAAAGTTGGGTGTGGTGTAACCATATTATATGAGGTCACCATTTAGGAGAACATGACCATGAATGATGAAGTCAAATCCATAATACTGACCAATAAAAAAAAGGAATAGGGTTTTTTTTATTTGAAAAAATTCTGTGTAAAGATCTAGTGCTTGGAAATCCAAAGCTGTGATCTCACTGAATAATGAAATGTTTGAGGTTAAAGTGTTTCCATCATTTTTTTTTTCATGTATAAATTTATGAGAACACTGTCAATATCAAGATGCACCACTATTATTTCTCTCCATGAAACAGTATTGGATAGAATAGAAAGACATGGGCGCATTCAGAAAAGAGAGAAGTATACTTAGTGTTTTTATGATGGCAATTGACTTCACCTAATGCCCATGCTATATAAATTAGAGAGTAACCCAAATTTAAATTCCAGTGAGAACAAATTCTACACATAGTTGGCAGTAGTATTCATATGATTTCAGATCGTGTTGAACAAGATCAAAAAGAGGTAGTACTGTGGCATTGATTATGATTCCAACTCACCTCACCCGCCTATCAAAACAGATGACAAGAAGAAAAAGAAATGTAGCTCCATCAAAGTAAACAAGTATTTAGCTAATGATGATTATGAAAAGGAGACAAGCAAGAAAATCCATAAGCTGTGAGGTTCTCTTCCTCAACTCAGGTGGTAATACCACATTGATAAAATCAAAGTAATGCAGAGTGACATTAATCTCATTTCCCACCTTCCAAAAAAAACCCTTTGTCTAGTATTAATTACATCAAAATTTTAAAACTAAAAATAAATGGGGAAAAGAAGACAAAAACATGAAAAAAAATAAAAAATGCCATCATGTCCACATGAATCAACTTCCCAAATTAAATCAATCAGCTTTGTATAATGTCACACATGAACAGCTGTCCAACTGTTCATGTTTATAACAGACAACCTCAAACATTTAACATTGGATTTATATAAGGCTTACTTGAGGCTTGCCTCACTTCATGCCTTGGGGCTCGATTCTCATAGCACCTCGAGGATAATAATGAGACTTTATAACATGAGAAAGGTGTAATGTTAAGAGATTCATGTCAGATACCTTTAAACTATGCCATCTTTGAAAAGCATGCGGGAACCGCTTTGATTATTTTAACAACCAAATGAAGGGAAGGAATCCATCTTAGTTATATGTTTGCATGCTTGTAGCCTCAAAAATTCCAAGCTGAGTCTTGGTAAGATAGTTTATTGTCTACCTTTTAAGATATTTATGGACATTAGCATGGGGAATGTGTGATCCACAACAGATTTCATCGTAAAGTCCAAAGTTCAAACAAAAGATTGGCATCTATTACCTTGCTGCCTTTCGCATTAACTTTTATCAAACTTTCAAACCTTTTATGTGTTAATCAATGAGACTTACACCAGTCTCACCTCACCTCAAGAGTCTGGATACCTTGCTTACAACTTCACCTTTTCTAAATGCTTAGTTGTTTCTTTTAAATATACAATATCTAAACTGTCAATTTTTTTTCCTCCTACCATATCCATGTCCTGACATTTCAATTCGCAACTTGACTAACCAAATTGTATTTGTATTAGAAGCAACTAAAATTCTGTTTTTAGTTATGCTCTGTTTTTAAATCCAACATTCAATTTTTATTTAGTACAGCTACCTTAAAGTTTCCAGCGTAGCACTTCCCACACCAGCTCCTGGTTCCGACTTCCTCCTATATTCCAAAATGGCATCAGAACATCGTGCTGTTCAGGATTTTTCCTCTTTTCATCTTAGTACCATTATAAAAGCAGTATATTAACAAAACTCAGGGAAAATCACGAGAAAAATGAGAATCAAGTTTCTTCCACGTTTGGCGAGTGAGAGCAGCAGAGGGGAGTGTAATCCGTAGTTTCATTCACCTGAACATAAAGCAAGCAAGCAAATCCACATTTTAACAATAGAAGATACATAAAATCCATATTTTAGGAATAAAAAAAAAAGTGTTGTCCTGCTAAAACCTGAATTTAATAGCTAATAAAAGATCAAGACTACAAACAATATAGGTTAAATTTGAAATATTTTAAAAAAATAAAACAATATGCAAATGCAGGAACTATGCACATAGTAATAAACTCGTACCCTATCTGATTCAGCATTTCTTGATGAACGACAACAGAGACCACCCATGTTTTATATATAGGTATGTTCAGTCACTGTAGTCCAACAGGAATTGCATGTTGCTGGAGCATTGTTTCCACCAGGCTGACATAACAGACACCAAGCCCGTTAGCTAATAGAACCCACCACTGAATTAATAATTTTCAGCATGGCTCAAGCCAGAAATACTGAGATGATATGTAAGGCAGCACAATACTTTTTGGTTGGATATAGCCTCTTTTCGTGTGTGTGCGCACGTGCGCGCACATGTGAAACAAACAAGATCATATGTCTTAAAGCATGGTTACCCAAACAAGCTGATAAACCCATCACAAGCCAGAATTATTCTAATCTGAGTAATATAAATGCATAAGGATTTAGAAAAGTTGATCTCAAAACAATAATAAACTAACTGGTGGATGTTATTTAATGTCATTATGACAAGTGTTGATATTAACATGTCTAACGAGTGCTGGATCCAAAGCTTGTATCAGGTCATCAGCCAGTGAAACTGAGGTTAACATGAAAGTCTCAACTTAAAAGAGCTATTTTCAACTCCTCTAATCAATGATTCTTTGATCAATGAGTTTACCCATAAAAATCTTCATCTAGACCATCATACAAATATTATCCATTGACCAAAGAATCATAATCATTTTTATACATTTCTTTCATCAAAATATTATTAAATAAATCATGATCTAGAATTAATGCTGACAATTAGAATCATATCTCTCCACCACCAAAGTTTTTTCACATTACACATAGGAATTGTCAAAGGGTTATTCTTTCATGAAATACCAACAATCACATCACTAGTCCTTTGAGCATAGTGAACCATTCGAAAAATAATTCACAACCATAATCACATACTTCAGTAATAGTGGACCACATAATATTCCGTCAATCTAACCTGAGAACATACATTTACGCAGACCAAAACCTTAGACTATTGATTAAAATATATACACCATTTATCCAAACCTTAGACTATTGATTAAAATGTATATACCATCTATCCAAACCTCAGACACCATTTGCATGATAGAACTCCTAAGCCCTAAAAACAACTAAGTTTCAAACAACAATGATGACGTGGGGAAGACAATCAAATATATCTTTAACCATTAAAGCTTCCTAAAAATTTGACCATAATCAAATTGTATCAACAAGATATTGATTTGCTTCAATGCACCTAATTATATATATACTTTCTAAATTCCTACTCTTATGATCTCTAAACATTAAGAGCTATAACTTTCCACAGGGGTTTTTTGACATTGAACAATCAAAAGCTAGACCATTAGAAGTATCCACTTTTCTTCATATGATGATGTGGGTAGATATCTGATGTCTTGGTCCTCCATCTACACAAGGCTGCTAAGTCAACATCCTCCTATGCAATATATCAGCACCCATGGATGGGGAGCTCAATGACCCTAATTCTAGCTGCTAGACCGTGAGATTATAATATGAGTACTACTAAGGCTTAAAAAATAAAAGAAAAATAAATCCCATCATAAATGACCAAGCAGTAAATCTGCATCATCAGATAGAGGCTCTTTCCTTACATCTTATAACTCAATCTTCCTTCTCCACTAACCTACAACATGATTCAGTCTACAATTCAATATGATATTTGTTTCTTAAAACAAAGGCATAATCAACCAGATGTTTGAAAAAAAACAAAAACGCTGGACCCCTAAAGAATTTTCAGCTCAAACTTATTTTAGTCTGATAAGACCATCAGCTCTTGAAAAACCTCCAGATTGATATGATAAGCAAATGCAACAAATCAAGTAAGCCAACAGTTCTACCATGAGCTGCCACTCAAAACTTTATAGTGAGTTCAAGAGCAAAATTTTTCTTAGCCAATTTTCAAAAGGAACACCAGCAACCCTAACCTTAGACTTGCTTCAATAGGTGAGGGAAGACTAAACCTAGAGAATGGGGAGAGAACAAAATATATGTATGGTTTTTATATACATAGCAAAGCAATATTAGAACAACACAGGTAATCAATCTGGCAGGCATTCAGAATTACATTGAGATATAAAATGTTTGAGGCAGTTGTCTGAAGAAAAAAGAGTTTCCCATCATAATTCACTTGCACAAAAAACCAACCTTATGCTCTTTCCTCTATAGTTTTGTCCTCCAGATTTTGACCTTCAGAAAGTTGTGTTTTGGTCTATGTTATTCAAAAGAGAAAAACACTAGGAAGAACCATGTGAATGCATCTATCCATTAGATAAAGCAAGCAGTCCAATATTTTAAGAGATATAAAAGTGGTGCAGTTGTCCCAATGGCAAAAAAATAAGGCATTAACCAAATAAAATACCTGTCAAAATCTGAAAAATCATGGAAATATTGGGTTAAATTGGCTTACAAAGTAATGTGATAAAATCTTACAAGCCAAGAAGATACCAAATTATTAGAAAAAATATTGTAATATCGATGTGGTGCAGTTGTCCCAATGGCAAAAAAATAAAGCATTAGCCAAATGAAATACCTGGCGAAATCTGAAAAATCATGGGATATATTGGGTTAAATTGGCTTACAAAGTAAGTTGATAAAATCTTACAAGCCAAGAAGATGCCAAATGATTAAAAAAATATTGTAGTGTCTATTGATAAAGATAAAGATGGCATACATAATAATTTTAATTATTGGGAAATTTAGCTTATGAGCCAACTCTATGAAGTTATAGAAAAAGGTAAAGGAATAAAAATTAAGAAAAATAACAACAATTTCAGATAACTAATTTAGTTTTATGCCTAAAAAATAAGCAATGGAGGCCATCGTTTTACTTAGATATGTGATAGAAAAATAAAGAGAAAAAAGAAGAGTCTACATATGCTCTTCATTAGCTTAGAAAAAGCCTATGATAGAGTACCAAGATAAGAAAATCAATGGACCTTAAGAAGGAAGAGTGTATATAAGTGGTATACTAAAAATAATTGAAAACATGTATATTAGGGCATTGACATGTAATAGAAGTTGTCATGATACAACGAGTTTATTTCCAATTATTATAGACTTGCATCAATGATCATCACCATGCCCATATCTTTTTACACTAATTATAATGAACTTCCTGCTAATATTCAGGAAGATATACCATGGTGTATGTTATTTTGAAAAGGATATACTATTCATTAACAAAAAGAGAACTACATTAAATATCATATTGGACTTGTGGGGAAAAAAATTAAAGGATCAAGGCTTTAAGATTAGTAGAATAAAGGCAGAGCATATGGAATGTAATTTAGTAAGAATGAAAATGAAAATATGATACCAATTAAGATTTATGACCAAAAGATACCGCAAAATGGCTGTTTTCATTACATAGGATCCACTATACAAAATAATGGGAAGATGGATGAAGACATATATAATAGAATTAAAGCTGGTTGGATAAAGAAGAAGTGTATCTGGAATATCATATCATAGATGCATATCCTAGAGACCAAAAAAAAAAACTATAGGACAACGAGGCTTGCCATGTTTGAATAGCTCAAAGTCCGGGCAATAAAGAAAGTACATGATTTGAAGTAATGAGAATATTGAGATAGATATATGGTAAAATCAGAAAAGATAAAATAAAAAAATAAATATATTAAAGGAGTTGTAAGGGTCGTACGAATTAAGGATGAGGTAACAAAAAATCAAATGAGGTAGTATGGAGATGTGCAACAAAAATCTAAAAGGCTCCAATGAGGAGAGAGATGTTGGTTTGTGTTGAAAATGGTAAGAAAATGAGAAAAAGACATAACAATTACATGGTTTGAGGTTATGAAAAAGGATATCGAAAACTTGGAATCATATAAGAGGTTGGTTTATAAAGCAATGCTTGGTGAATAAAAAGTCATAAAGACAATCCCAAATAGTTGGGAAGTGCTAGAAGACTAGATGGTTATGATCTAACAACCAAAATCTGAACATCCTTTTTACTTCCCATAGTCACTACACAGACATATCTGATGTTCTTCCCCTCCAATTAAATAGGGCCGCAAAGTCAGCATCCTCAGAGGCAACACATTAAAACAAATTGCATGGCAAGTTAAATTTCCAATACAAGTATACTTGTGTAATTGACTATTGGAAGTAAAGAGTATGTTCATACCTTCCATTGTTGACTATGAGAAGACCATAACCAAAGCCATACCATCTAGTCTTCTAGTGTTTCCCAACTATTTAGGATTGGCTTTATGACTTTTTATTCACCAAGCATTGCTACATAAGCCAACCTCTTATATGATGCCAAGTTTTTTTATATCCTTTTTCATAACCTCAAACCATGTAATTGTTAGGTCTTTTTCTCCTTTTCTAGCCATTTTCAGCACAAACCAACAAATCTCTCCTCACTAGAGCCTTTTAGATTTTAGGTGTATATGTCCATACCATCTCAGTTGATTTTTTTTGTTACTTCATCCTTAATTTATATAACTCCTTTAATATATTTATTTTTTTTATTTTATCTTTTCTAGTTTTACCAGATATCTAACTCAATATTCTCATTGCTTCAAATCATGTACTTTCTTTATTGCATGGCACTTTGAGCTAGACGACATGGCAAGCATTGTTGTTTAATTATTTTTTTTGTAAGTCTCAAACATATGCGTCTATGATATGATATTCTAGATACACCTCTTCTTTATCCAACCAACTTTAATTCTATTATATATGTCTTCATCCACCTCCCCATTATTTTGTATAATGGATCCTAAATAATGAAAACAGCCATTTTGTGGTATCTTTGGTCATAAATCTTAATGGGTATCATATTTTTCCACTTCATTCTCACTAAATTGACATTCCATGTACTATGCCTTTATTCTACTAATCATAAAGCCCTAATCCTTTAATCTTTTTCCCCACAAGTCCAATATGATATTTAATGCAGTTCTCTTTTCATTAATGAATAGTATACCATTTCAAATAACATACACCATGATATATCTTGCTGAATATTAGTAGTAGGTTCATTATAATTAATGTAAAAAGATATGAGCATACTAATGATCCTTGATGTGAGTCTAGAATAATTGGTAATATATTTGTTGTGTCATAAGTCATAACAACTTCTAATATATGTCAATGCCCCAACATACATGTTTTCGGTTATTTTTAATACACTGCTTATATACACTCTTCCTTCTTAGAGTCCATTGAATTACTTTTCTTAGCATCTATCATAAGCTTTTTCTAAGTTAATGAAAATCATATGTAGACTCTTCCTTCTTCTCTATATTTTTCTATAAAATATCTAAGTAAAAGGATGGCCTGGTCTTTTACGTGTAAATCTAAATAGTTCTGTTATGATAGAGTACCAGGATATTTGAAGTATAACTGCTTTTGATTCTCCACGAACAGAGAATATAGCTAAACTGATGACCCAATAGAGCACTCAAGTGTTGAAAAGATATAATTAACAAAAGAGTTGCATTAAGCCCGATGTCAAAAAGAATTAACTCATTAACTTCAAGAAGACCACCAGCTCAACAAGATATCAGCAGCTCGAGAACAGGTACCCACTCAAAACTTTAGTATTAGTTAAAGAGCAATTTTTTCCTGAAAAGTCAAAAGAAATCCGATAATCCAATAAAAAACCATAAAGCAAATCCACAGCCAGGTTTCTTGAGTTCTGATCGCAAAGACAGTAGCAGCACTTTGTACCAAGATTCATTGACAACGAATAGCAAACAAAGAACTCCAACTATAATCGCCCTAATCTAATTAAAGAACCACCGAATTCTTATATGGATCAATACAAGATCAACGGTCAAAACCCTAGTCAAAAGCGAGGAGAAACGCACCAGAATTCAAGATCCTGATCGAAGTCCACGACTCGGAAAGACCGGGGAGAGGCGAAGAAGAACAAGAATCCGCGGGTTTCACCAGCAAAAGATCGCCGAAATTCCCCGCTTAAACCTGGGAGACGCTGATAAGGGTTTCTTGAGTCGTCAGATAAGCAAGCATCGTCCTCGGCCTCATCCGCTTCTCCATCGGGGAGAGAGAGAGAGAGAGAGAGGGAGAGAGAGAGAGCGAGCGAGAGCGAGAGCGAGAGCGCGGGGGGGGGGACGGTGGTGGCGTGGCGCGTCTCCTAAGGCTTTATACCGAATAGAATATGAAAAGCCCAGAACGATGTGCGAGAAATCAAAATTCGAAATTAAAAAAAGAAAATTCGTTTTCTTTAGAGAAAAGGAGAGACCACGCTACATTTATGGGCGCTTCCGCATATAAATATCTACGTTTGCGCTCAATCTGCAGTCCACTGCCGTCCGTTCCCTTGAACGGACGGCAGATCTGTTATCGCATTAAAACAATTATACGGAAAGCAGAAACTAATGTGGAAGGGGGACGGATGTTGGATCGGGAATAAAAAAGGGGAGCATCCTATCCTTCAACTTGACTCGGGATTTAGTGCTCCGGCATTCCAAGAATCCCATCTCGGAACTGTCCTCACATGAGGCGGCATGGCTCCTGCCACGCTCTCAGTCCAAATATGCCTCTGGAGGGAGTTGGCGGAGCGTTCCCCATGACACGTTACTTACCGGCTTTGGACTTGATGCCACGTGGCCATTTCAGGCTAACGTGGTGGTCTGCCCTTTGCTTGTTTTAAGGCCACCCGACGGCATGATAACTCAAGAGAGATGGAGAAATTAAGATTCACTGTTAATCATGCTTGGTTGGTCAACAATTTTTATTATTTTTAATAAAAAATTATTTTATAATAATATAATAATATTTTACTAGATGGTCCAAAGTTCTAATCAATAATTGATCGTGAAGATAAGATAGGGGGATGAAAGAACGGTGGATCTTCTTTTTACAATATCAACTGTTGGAGCGTATTGTACGTTACTATCAATATGCTTTGATCTCTTTCTCTCATCTATTTATATAAATTTTGAAATAAATATTATGTAATTTAATAGTTGATATTTATTTGTGGCCAACAAGGATAAAAGTGATGAGATATAAAGACGGTAAGTCTTCAAGAATATATATATAGTAGGATATGACATCATTGATGTGGTCAACAGAAGGAATGTTGGGGCTTATCCACATCAACAGAAGGGATGCTGGAGCTTATCGTGGGAGGGTCAGGACGATGATGCAGCCAGTCGTGAGGTAACAACTAACACCATACTAATTGGAGCAATAGTTAGTGCTGGTCCAAGAAGAACAGCACATCCCCTACGACCCCTTCAATGGCAGCCATCATATTGTCCTTAATCTCATCTCAACCGCCCATACCCTACAGCCCCTTTAATAATCAGCCATCACATTGCCCATGATCTCACGACACTATGATTATCTCCCCACGCTGTAGTTGCTGGATAAAAATGGAGCAGCATGAATTGACATACTTATCGGAGTTGCTTTAGTCATGTTGAGATCGACGGTGGAAGCACTTACATAAATAATAGAGAAAATAAAAAAAAAGTAACACAAAAATTTTTATGTGATTCGGTCCCTCAAATAGACCTACATCCATGATCCCGAAAGGGATCTCAACTAAAATAAAACTACTATAGTATTTGAACGGACAAAATTGCAAACCCTTTCTTCCTCATAACTCCCCAAGACTCCGATTACACGCTCTTAGTTAACCCAAGGCTTGACTTATTGTGGTGGTAATAAATAAGAATCAGGAGGGCTTATTTATAGGAGTACAAGGCTCCCCCTATTTTAGTCCCAACTGATGTGGGACTTTGAAAACTATTATGCTTGCCGCAACAATTCCTTCCTTTTTCAAAAGTCCCACATATCTTTATTTTATCGATGAACCAAACTTTCTTCTCAATCTTCAGAATGTCTGTCCTTCTGCTGTTTTTCATCTTTGCTGACAAGGCATGTCCATCTTCACTTTTTTCCTTCCTTACATAACTAAGTTTCCACCCTTGTACATTCTACACCAATTTCCAATGCCAACATACTTATACTCATGTGAAGCAAACTCATCCAATGAAATAATATTAGCTCCACCAGTAGGCACATACCTTACATCAAGAATTACTTTGACTTTATCATTGTAGAGCTTCAGGCGAATTCTTCTAATGCCTTCAATCTTTTGCTTCAGATTATTTTTCACATTGATGTAGTCAAAATCTCCCTCAATGTGCAAAGTGTCAAACAGGTCACGATTAGTGCATATATGGATATCAGCAGCAGAATCCATCACCCAGCTAAAATTACTCTCAATAGCAGCCGTGTTTGAGAGGTAAAGTTTATCATCAGTATTGACCATATTTACGAAAGAATCATCCTTTGACTTATGCTTCAACTCTTTCAAGTTTTTTAAGTCCTCCCTGAATTTTGGGTAGCGAACCTGGATGTGACCAAACTCTCCACAGTAATGACACTCAATAGTGCTAAAGTCTTTCGACCGAGATCTCGATCTTCCACCACGTTGGTCACCTCTCTTCTTCCTTCATCTCTCAGAACTCTCTGTAGCTAGTATTCGACTCTCTCCAAGATAATCTTCATCTCTTATCATCCAATGATTTTCTTTCAAAATCTTCATCACCTCATTTAACTATAGTGTGCTTTTTTCTACTAGCATTGACTGCATCAGTGGTTTGTAAGATCTGAGTAGTAAAGCCAATAAGAGCAATGCCTGCTCTTCTTCCTTAATCGTCTCCTTCGTATTCAGAGATACTAACTCATTAAATTGATTTGAATGGTCAATAACATTATCTCCTTCCTCCATCTTCAGTGAGTACAAATCCATCTCCATCATCAAGTGGTTAGTTAACATTTTTGAGGCATACTTGCTCTCTATTATATCCCATAACTTCTTCGATGATGTCTCCTTTAACACCGTGATTTTAATTTGTAGAGTCAATACCGTCTGAATCGTACTAACTGTCTTCTTTTAAGTTGTATTCCAATCTGAATCTTCAATCTCATTCGATTTTTTATCCTGTAATACAGAATCAAGACCTGCTGCACCAAATAATCTTGGATTGTGCATTACCACAAAGTAAAATCAGTCTTTCCATCAAATAATAAAATCTCATTCTTCAATGCAGTCATGGTGTTTAATAAATCTCCAATTAAATACCTCCACTTAAATAACCAGTAATAAGTACTACAAAATAAGTCAAATTTGAAAAATCTGATCTCAAAAATGGAACAAATACGTCGAAATTAGTCAGAACCAATCTCTTCCCAAAAAATACTAATGGGGCGCCAGGACCCATTGACGTGGTGCTGACTGGTCTTCCACCTGGACTGCTGATGTGGCATCTCCTGCTCTTTTCTCTCCCCTTCTTTAGACCGAAATCTTGCTCTGATACCACTTGTTAAGACCAACAGTGGAAGCACTCATACAAATAATAAAGAGAATAAAAAAAAGAAAAACAACACAAGAATTTTTATGTGGTTCGGTCCCTCAATGGACCTACATCCATGATCCTCAAAAGGATATCTCCACTAAAATAAAACTGCTATAATTTTTGAATGGACAAAATTGCAAACCCCCTCTTCCTCGTAACTCCTCAAGACCCCAATTATACCCTCTTAGTTAATCCAAGGCTTGACTTGTTATGGTTGTTATAAATAAAAATCAGGAGGACCTATTTATAAGATCACTAGACTCTTCTTATTTTAGTTCCAATGATGTGGGACTTTGAAAATCACTATGCTTGCCGCAACAAGCCATGACCAATGAGAGAGGTTCAGCTTTCTTCTTGTTCTTGACCTAAGCAGAGGTTTCAAAATTTATGTACATAAAATTATCTCGCAAGTTGAACATAGAGGCACTCAAAAAGGTTAAAAAAATAAAAAAAATCTTTAATAATTATAAATTCAATACAGAAAAATTCATGAAGAGATAATGCAAAAATCATTGATAGATTTTTTTTTTTTATTGTCAATGGCATTCTTCAATCCTCTAGCTAGCTCAAATTTTGATTACTAATAATGCTCAGCTGATTATCCGAAGCATTTTCAACAAAATCCATCACAGCAATCTGGGAGGGAAAAAAAAAAGAACATAAAATAAAAACTGCATATTCTTTCTTCACATATTCTACTACATCTCAGCCAGGCAGATAGGATTCAAGAGGTAGCGAGGGCAAGGGCATGATCCCTTTTCTCTTCCGGTGAGTTTCAGACAGGAGCTATTAATGACGAAAGATGGAGAGGGAGAGAAACAAAAGCAACGCATAATTAGGAGAGAGTGGGAGAAACGATGAATGTGATGGATAAAAGGGCAGCTAGAATACCATGCAATTTAACATAAAATTGGAGCTTGCATATTAGTTAGAACACTTTATAGTCTAACTTGCATTAGCAAGCAAAAGTATTTTGCATCTGTTACCATATGAATTCATGAATCGAAGAAAAACAAGTCAGCCTGTTAATAATATCCTGATTATATCATCAAAATCAGTTCTTATAGCTACCTTTAGTTCTGCATCGACTTTGATCCACAAATAACCAACAGTAGACAACCGGTACCATAGAAATTCAGGAACAAAATTAACTTGAGTTGTAGGAGTAACATGAATGCAGTCTTAAGTACAAAAATCGAAATTATGTGAATTATATGCACGCACAAATGGACTTGCAGAAGCCTTCAATAAGATCTTGTGCAATTGCTGAAAAAGATACTGACCAGAAAAGCAAAAGAGATTGGCACACAAGGATCTTCGAAGCGCTGTGCACATATAGAACCACATACCAAACACCCAAGCCAATGACCCCATACTCATTTGGTGCTACTAAAGTACATTTCCTCAAAACTCTGATACTTATTACAAGGCATATTAGTTAAAAGATGCATAAACGATATTAAAAATGGATAATATCAAATTTGACCAATAAAAATACCTCCATTTCTGGGCAAAAGCAACAATTTGAGAAGAATAAAAGTATGTTCTCACATAGTTGAAATCTCAGGTCCATTCCTAGCAGTTCAACATGCAAAGAAGAAACAGGCCAATTGGTAAATATACTGGTACAAGAAATCTAGGGACCTAACACCAAATGTGCAGAAAGCTTGCTTAATAGTTCTTCACATAAAGCAGTGCCAACCTATGCATAACTAGTTCAAGTTTACTTGAGTTCAGTTGCTGATTGTTCCGACCTGAAAACAACTGGCATATGAAGCTTATAGTGATTTCACCCACTTACAACATACACAACGTTACTCTCCCATTGGGCTACAATAAAATCATTAGTTCTAGTTAAATAAAGAAAACTTTCATGTCTTACCTGAAGGAGGATTATCCTTGAACTCAGAATTTTACTCTATGCTATAAGGGTGTATCTGAAACTCTTCAGTGAATAATACTGGCACAGGAAGAGCATCAGCTCTACATATGGGGATCTCCGTAAAGGAATTTGAGCTCTACAAGCACAAAATACAGTGGCTTAGACTTTTTTGTTTGGGCAAAGGCTCGGACTCTTGTTATTGTTTTCCCTTTAAGTAGAGGGTTGATTAATCAGCTCAAGAAGCAGAGCTGTAAAGATTTATGTACTTTTTTCTTTGCTAAGGAAAGATCAGGCACCAAAGTATATAATCAGAAATACTAGTATACATTTAACAATCAAGATTGTTATGTTCACCCAAAAGAGAAAAGGAGAAAAATATATATTATTCAAGATTTTTTTTTTTCATAATCTTTGATTATGATTTTTGTACAAATAGGACACCTTGAGAACTAATGAAGGAATATGAAATTTTGGATGGGTATTCTTCAGAAATATGGCTCTGAACTGAGAACATTTATAGATAAAAATTTATAGTCATTTGCTGATTTGCCTTGGCACAAAACAACTTCCTTGATATATTGATCTTGCAGTGACCTCGACTAGTTTAATCCACAAGATGTGGCTCACTTGTTAAGCTACACTAAATCCTTACCTCAAATTAAATAAAGAGAACCCTCTATTCTTGGCCTGAAGCAGGATGACTGAACAAAGACTTCCAAACTGCAGTAGGAGGGACTACCTTAATTCCATTGGTACGTAGCACTCGCTTGGGAACACAAGAATCAGTGCTATAGACAGAGATCTCCATCAACATGTCTTCTGATACGGATTCAAGAAGTTAAGCTCCAAGAACCAAACTCTAATGGCTTAGCCTCTTATGATTAATTGACCCAAGAAGCAGTGCTAAAAATTTGCGAGCATTTGCTAATCAAGATTCTAGAAAACCAGAGCTATGAGTGCTCAAAAGAAAAAGAAAAAAAAAAAACATATATTAATGAAGAGCTTTCTAATAAATTCTTTAATTACATGTCTAACCTAAAAAGAATTCATCATCAGGAACTAATGAAGCAATTACAGATAAAAGTAATTTACTCCCAGGGGATTCCTTAAATCTCTAGTCACCAGGCAAATACTAACAGCATTTTCGTCCAAAATTTATCACATGAACCCAAAGTAACATATTTAAGGCTATATAAAACAGAGATTACGTCTTCTTTCTCCACCATTTCTTCATCTCGCGAATGACAATCAAGAACAAATAAAAAAGGTACAGGTATGATGCCTTTCCGTTCCAGCACCAAGTTCATAAGAAAATTTGACGCAAAGCTATCAATGGTGACAATTTTGAAGGCAAAACAGGATTCTCGATTTAATTATAACTCACAGCAAAAGGAAAGATTCATAGAAGAAGGCCGGAAAAGACTATAAGCTCTATCCCTTGACACAACTTTGGGGAAAAACACTGACGTTGCACCCTCCTCCTTTCTTCCTGTTGCTTTCTTCCTGATCCTGGCCCAGCCCTCTGAACCAGAAGACGCGTAGAAGAGCACAAAGAGGTATATACAGGAACTTCAATAAAAAAATAGAGAACTAATCTTCAGTTCTTTGGGTGTAAATATGAAAAAAATGGAGTCGTCAGAACGATCGGATACTTCTGCATGAACTCGTCGCAGCCTGCCGTTTTGTAGAAAGACGGAAAAATGGGGTGCTGTTATGTAAAGTCGCAAGACCCACCGACTATATAAAAATATGAAACGTGGGGTACTTCTATGTAAAGTCGTCACCATGGCCGACTTTACTTAAATATGATAAACTGGAAACCTTATATTAAAAAAATTAGAGTTAACAAAATTTAGTCGTTTATCTTGACCCCTGCGTGCACAGCACGTGCTCAAAGCCATTAGAGAGCGGGGAAGCGAGCCGTGTTCCGTCCTCTCTCCCCCGTCTCTCTCTCTTTGAGCGGCTCCCAGATGCTTAGTTCCACTCGGAGCATCTACAATTCCTCGTCGCACTACCGGCAGCTAAGTCTTTCTCTTTCTTCTATTCTCCCGCGGCATTTTTTGTTTCCGTTCAAAGATTTCAGGACCTGAGGGTTTTTGGATTTAAAATCCGATGGGCAGTTATTTCTACGGAAAAAGATTCAATCTTTGTTATGATTCTAGTTTCTTGGCGTGGAATATGGTTTAGATACGCGATAGAAAGCCGTCTTTGAGTTATTTTTCTTCTAGGTTTCTTCTTACGGACTTATCCCAGTGATGTTTTATTAGGTTTTAGTCTGATGGGAGTTTGCTTGATTCTGAGGTCGGCTGGAACCCTACTCTATGAGTAGGGGGCAACTGGGATTGATTCGTCGAGCCCTTCTTGGAAAATTACCATCTTTGAGGCTGTACTCTTCTGCCTCTTCCTTGTCTTGTCTTCACGACCAATATTTTCACCCAACTCCAACCATTGAATCCACTAATGCGTCAAGAAGTAGTACAAAAGGCTTTGATTTTTATGTTGGTAGAGGACCGTCACTTTTCCCCTTTGTTGCCATCGTAGTGCATACTTTGGATTGGAATGTCGCGAGCGAAACAAGCTTCTCAGAAGCAGTAAGCAAGTATGGCTTGGATCATTCGTTGGAATCCTTTGCAGTGCTTATTCAAACCTTTTCATCTGCTGGAATGCATGGAGAGGTCCAGTGTTTGATTAGAAGTATTGTGGATTACCATAAGAGTGTTGGCTCCAACTTGTTTGGATTGCTCTCTTCACTGGTTGGTCTTTTGGATGGTGTCATGAGCTTGCTGCATGCCTCTGAAGCAGTTATCTGTATCTTGGCAGAGGCCTCAATGCTCGAAGATGCCCTTGAAACATATTTGGAGGCTAAGAGAATTGGGCTAGAGCTTAGCATACCCTTGTGCAATTTCTTGCTCAAATCCTTGGTTGAAAAGAAGGAGGTGGAGTATGCTAGAAGCTTATTTCATGATATGAAGAGCTCAAGCCCTTCACCTAATGTATACACTTACACAATTATGATGGACTTGTGTACTAGAGAAGACACATTAGATATGGATGAAGCTGATGACATTCTTTTTGTTATGGAGAGAAATGGTGTGAGCCCAAATGCGGTGACCTATTGCACATATATCCGTGGACTTTGCCAAGCTGGAGATGTGGATTTTGCATGGAATTTTCTTCAAGACTTGCGATATAAAGGGCTTCCACACAATGATTACTGTTACAATGCTGTCATTTATGGTTTTTGCCAGGAAGGCCAGTTGAGCAAATCATTGATTGTTTTGGATGAAATGAAGCAATGTGGATTCCCACCAGATGTTTATAGCTACAGCATGCTGATTGATGGATTCTGCAAGAAAGGTGATGTTTTTAAAGGCTACAATCTGTTTGTTGAAATGGTAAGCCGTGGAATAATGCCTACCATGGTCAGCTATAGCTCACTGTTGCATGGATTGTGTGGAATAGGAGAGGTGAAAACAGCAAAGAAGTTGTTCCATGAGCTCAGGGATCAGGGTTATGAGCATGACCAAATTGGTTATAGCATCCTTATTAATGGGTACTGCCAGCATGGGGATTTGGCTGGTGCTTTTGCTCTCTGGAAGGACATGACTCAAAACCATTTTGTTCCAGACGTTTATAATTATACTAGTCTCATTTATGGTTGCTGCAGACTTGGATGCCTGAAGGAAGCCTTGGAAACATTTGAACTCATGCTTGATAATGCGGTGATCCCCAACACTGTTACTTGCACTGTGATAATTGATGGGTTTTTCAAGGAACGATTCATAGTGGAAGCTTTTATATTTTTAAATAAAATGCATGATCTGGGCATTTTTCCCAATTCATATACGTACAAAGTCATCATCAATGGCCTTTGCAAAGAGAGAATACCAGAGAGGGCATGGGAAGTTTTTGGAGCTTTGATAAAGAGAGGGCCTGTTCCAGATGTTATTGTCTATAGCACCCTAATTGATGGTTTCACCAAAAAATCAAACATGGAGATGGCTTTCATGTTGTATGATAGAATGTTAAAGGAAGGTATCACACCCAATATCTTTACTTATACAAGCCTTATAAATGGGCTTTGCAATGATGGACGACTTCCAGAAGCTACAAAATTGTTTGAAGAAATGATTGGAGCTGGCTTAATACCTGACAGGATTGTGTTTACATCTTTAATTGCTAACTATTGCAAGTGTAAAAATATGAAGAAGGCCATGGAACTGTTAAGAAAAATGGAACAGAATGGCTTATCTCCTGATGTTTTTACATATACTTGTCTAATACATGGATATAGCAAGTTGCTGCAGATGGATATTGCAGTCTTACTGATGGATGAAATGATAAAAATTGGGCTTACTCCTAATGTGGTAACTTATACTGCTCTTGTTACCGGATATCGCAAGATGGGAGACTGGAATAAAGCTTATGAGCTATATAAGATTATGATGAAGCAGGGTATTCTACCTGATGCTTTGGCTTGTCTGTCATTGGGGTTGGACCATTGCGGAGAAGAGAACGGTTGAGCAGTCAAAGTAATATTATTGCTTGTTGCATGTGCGACTGTTGACATGCCCCACCAACTATTTATTCTTTATAAGTAAGTTAGGATTGTCGTATTACAGTATTATAAATAGTCGAGTTATTTTTCTTAAAATTTTTGCAAGTGAGCGAATTAGATTACCATAATATTTCAAAAAGTCTATGTTACAAAGTATTAAGTGAAATAGAAACATGAACATGTTTTACATCTGTTACTTTGAATGGAATTTCATGTTCATTGTGTCTAATCTGGTTTCTACAATTCATTGACTACACTCTTAAAGCTGTTGTCTTTGTACCATGGGTGCATATAATGTCATTTAATTGAAATTTTAGAGCTGAGAAAAGAGAAGATCATCTTAATTTACTCCTTGGATTCCCAAAAATGTCTGAAAACCAACATAAATTGATTCATAAGCATGGCATCATCGAGGCTTGTGAGTTGATGGTAATGTTTAACAACTTTCTTGTTTGTAGGCCTATTTATAAAGTACCAAGTTCTGACAAAGAAGCAGGCAGCATGATCCAAGATGGCATCCTGGAGATTTGAATTCAAATCTTTGGCTGTCATTGTCAGAGCAAGGCTCTCTCAGGTGTATTTTTTATGCTATATTTACTTATATTGATGTTTCAGACATTATTCTAATAATTTTTGCATAGGAAATTTTCTTATTTGTTTTTTCCACTGATCATCTTTTAGGAAATAGTCACTAGCAAATTCTGTGCAGCTAGATCAGGATTTTTTGAATGCTTATTCCCTGTGGTATCTATACAGCGGTTTGTGCTATGTGAGTTGGAATTGATGTGGGTTCTTTTACTTATTTTCCTTCATACAGGCATGGCCACCATGATCATTAAATCTTCCAATCTGTCAGGAAAGCTCCTTTCATTCATCACCACAGATGGCATGGACAATAATTATCGAAACCTAAGTCTGTTCCAATGTGGATGGAAGTTGAGTTATAGAGAGGATTTGCCTCCCCCCAAAAACAAGCCTTTACTGGAGGAAACCACAGAGTCTTTAGATATAACCCATTCAAATTACTACGGGTGACCAAAATGAGGCGTATGTCATAAAATTCTCTAAATTATATGTTTTTATATATTTTTCAAGTATGTAATGTAGGATGTATAAAACACTCGGTGCCTCATTAAGATAACACCGCACTATGTGAAGATACTAAATGTGCACTCCAGCATGAATCATTATGCCTATGAATGGCCTGTGGCAAGGTTTCAAGAACCGGTACCGAGATCCGTACCGGTTTCTGCTCGGTACCATACTGTACCGTATCGTACTAATATTAAAAAAATTACAAAAATTTCCACCCACCACCACTAAAAAAAAAGAAAACCGCTCTGAATCGTACCGAACTAGATCCGCACTAAACCAGACTGAACCGTCCGGTTTCACGCGGTTCGGGCCTGTACTGTACTGAACCAATCGGTACAGTCCGATTCGGGCCATGTATCAAAAAATCAGTCTGAACCGTGCCGGTTCCCCGCCGGTATGGTATGGTACGGAGTGTATCGGCCGATTCGGGCTGGTACGGAATACCATGGCCCGTGGTCTTTAGTCTGCTCAACATCTCTTTCACTGTCCTGTTCAATGTGAGGCATGATTCTCTTGTCTGTCTGAAGAAAAGAGTAGGTGCCCCTGACATGCAAATTGAGCATGTTTTGCAGATTTTAATGACCTTTTACTAATATCGTTACTAAGAATATTCTTCTTCACTATCTCTTTTGCTTCATCTAAAAGCATCTTGATGTGAATCTGTTGATGATCTAAATAGACTTTATCCATTCTATATTTGATGTAGTTCTAACAATTTAGTGCTTTTCCTGCTCTGTAGATGGTAGATCAGAAAGCTGATCAAGTCCACAGCTCCTTCAGAACCAGACTCAACTCTTAAAATATCGTAAGTATGTTGTTGTCCTACCATTTCTTAGCTGTACTACAGGATCTGTTTATGTTTTTGCAAGTATATTGTTTAATGTCTTCTTACAGAATTATTCATGAACTTTAGTATGATACCTTTGTCACTGCTGAGGGCAACCGTAGATATTATTATTATCAACAACAAATGATGGTGAGATACCGAGTTAGTTTGTTTTTTTATCAATATAAGAATATATGACTTCGCTTTAAATGTTTATATCTATGCTTTTCTTGATTTGAAGATGTGTGTGTCCCTTTGCACCTGTGCTTGAACTGTTTGCTAAACTATGTATTATTCTCCCACCACCATGTAATGTCACTTTGGTTTGTTTAGTTTTCTTGAAAACTCATGTTATCTAAGTTTCTAATCAAATATTATGATTGATCTTTACATGTTGTCTTGTAATCTCAATGAAGGGAATCAACCTGTGGTCGGGGGGAGCTTAAGGTAGTCAATTGATGTCTGTAGGTCTGGGATGTTTGTTGTCAATCTTGAGAAGAAACCTTTTCTGGAATGGTCCACTCTGGTGCTATGTCCATCTTTCGATGGTAATGAAGACAAAATGTCATTATGGTTCCATCAGGATTATCTGTTGCTTATAATGTTAGCTCACACTCTTTTTGTAATATGCATGTCAGACTAGCAAAATAGTTATGTTATCTCTTGCTGGAAACTTTCCAGTTCACTCTTTTGTGACTTTCTTTAAGTGGTAGCTGGACTATATTCCACAACCTCAAAGTTGCATATGTCCTTGTCAACCAAGGTAGTTACCAAGCTCATACAGAGAACTTCTGACTATATTTAATGTAAATAAATGTTCTTTTTGGAAGTTTACACGCTAAACCTTCAAGAAAACCAAAAGATCTGTCGCGTAATACCTACTCATTCTAAAACTGGAAGGTTCCAGATAAATGATCTCTATGACAAAGTAAACAGTTGATTCTCTGCAATTTAGTATCTGCATTTTTTTTTTTTGTTGTCATACTCTCAAAATTCCTATTGCTTGCTTTTATAAATAACGTACTTTTTAGTCTTAGAAGTTAAGAGTTCTGTTGGGAAGGCTGCTAGGAAGGATGTGGATATGTTAGGACAAAAATCTCTTGAGAAGATAGCTTTCTTCTTCTTCTTCTTCTTCTTGGCTGAACTCTTAGAAGGTTACTTGGAAGGATGTGGATCTGTTTGGACAAAATTCTGTTGAGAAGATAACTTTTTCTCTGTTCTGTCTGAACTTCTATTGAATAAATACATAGTTTGGGTTGCCAAAAGCGTGAAGCCTAGTGGTGCCAGTTGCCCGGTGCTATTAGTCTTTATGGAAGTTCAGATTTCTTCAACCTATGATTATGGGATTCCATCAGGATGGATGTTTTTATGTTGGTACTCTCTCTAGACTCAGTTTAATGTATCTAATCTTTTTACAGCATACAGACACTAATAGCAGGAGCACAACGAAATGTGAAAGTTTTCTTTGTTAACCAAATCGGCTCTTCAAATAGAAGATAGTAGAGAAAAGAGAGCTCGCTTAAGAGGTTGCTTATGATTTCAGGCTTATTGACATGGAGGCTGTGGGCTCTTGGTATGTGGCCTAAAATAAGTTGAGGCTGCGGCAAATTTCAGAGTGCAATGGGGAACTTGTTGACAATCATCTACCTTAGGAATGGAATGCCAGTTATGCAGAGGCCTACATGATACACGCTTGGAAAGTCTCATAAGTTTTATTATGGAAATATCTTATCTCACACATGCTTGGTGCAGCAGTCAGGTGGCTTACCTTCGGGCAGGCATCACAAGAACTTTGCTAGGTTCTCAAAGCACAACTGACCTATAACTTCCCTTTTGGTCTTCATTCTGCTATTAAAGATTCTTTGAATCTGCACAGGATAAAGAGTGTAGTTGGCTGGTGGAAGCTTTTGCATAGATAATCCGGGTGATGATCCACTTAACATAACTGGGGTCCCTCAAAATGAGTCTAATGGACTCTCAAGTGGGCAGGTTCTGTTTAACATACCTGACACTTCTACTCTTTGATGTTGGCAACAAACAATTGAGCAACAATATCTTCGTAAGTTTTGCTATTCAGAAAGTTGTTAAAACTTTTGCTGATCAGCTGAAAGCACATTCTGTAATATTTTGAGACTGATGATTGGACAGAGGCAGCATTCTCTTTTAACATATAACACTAACATGGCAGACTAATTAGTTGGAAAATGTGCTCGCTAGTTGCTATGCTTTTGCAACCACTGTTATTTGCTGTTACATGGTTCTGTTACCGTGCTCTTCTGCAAAAACTTTAATGCATGACGGAGTTTTCATGATTTTATGAAATCATTAGAGATAATTTAATCACTCCATAAATTTAATGCATTTCAAACAAAAAAAAAAGGAAGAATTGTTCCCTCTCCCTCCAGGCTGAAAGGGTTTCTTTGGAGATGCTCGACAAAGTGTTGATGCTTAAAGGGGTTCTATTGCAAAATATTTGGATTGCAAATTCTTGATGCAAAGTCTTGAGGATACAAACACATCTTCTATAGCCTTGGAGGCAATAGCATGATGGATGATATACAAAAGTCCTACTGTTAGGGTTCTAGCTTCCTCTATTCTATATGTACCGAGTGGAACTACTAGGTAGCTGGAAAATTGTAAGTTACTACTTAATGCGTGAAACAAGGTCCATTCACATTTTGTGACAAAATCTGCTGCTCCATTATTGTTTCTCTGGTATGAGGCACCTTTGGGCTTGCTTGGATTCCCAACGATATATCTTAATATCATCATCTGGATCCTTCATAGGAAAAAAGAAAGTAATATATTGATGTGAATATCTATCTATATCTAGATAGATAGATCGATCTAGCTTTTTATATGTATCTATAAATTCATATATAGATATGGATATAGATATGTATATCTGTGCACAGCCTCTAAAATCATATCGTTAGGACCGTAATTATAGAGATATTTTTTATCAAGGCTACGGTCATCTCAAACAGCCATGATGTCACGGATATCATGACATCAACCCAAAAAAAATGAAAAGAAAAACTATATATGTACGATGGCTATGAAAAAGAAAAAGTACGGAAGAAGGTATCTTGCAGCTGTGGCAAGGTGTCAGGGAAATGTTATCAGAACAGTAGTGATAACGTCGCTACTTGACACACATCGCAAATGACGAGGGGCCCTCGTGACCTAAAACAAAACAAAACAAGAGGCGGTGTTCCTCTCTCAAACTTCTGTGAAGAAGAGAAATACCTAGATGCCAGATTTAGTCGACCATTGAATCATGGCCATTCATACCGAAAAAAAAAAAAAAATCATAGCCGTCCGCTAGACCAACCGTACCATATGACAACGATTCTTAAGAAAAGCCATGGCGTAGCTGGAAACTGTCATGATGTGAATCCCCAAGTTGCAGAGCCCTTCTAAAGCCGTTAACTTTCTTTTAACGGAAATATATATTGGCCATTATTTCTCTACCTTAGTCCTGCATCGGATTTATTCCACAAAAGTTATTATATAGACATCAATAAAAATAAACATACAATATTATCAGCCACTGTGTATCAAATAAAAATTTATCATATCAAACTGATAAGAAAATTTATATTCAAAAATTATATATTTATTAAAACACAAAATAATGTGTGTGTATATATTTTGTAATGATTGTCAACAACGTTCATTACATATACATATACCATAATATAATAAAATTTTGTTGTAGTAGCTCCTTATGACACTAGAATCGCTGCTATATTAAACCTTCATTGCCACTAATTACATCATTTGGATCACATAGGATATTACACAACGACATGAATGCATCATGAATCAACATTGGATAAGTTTATATCTAATGTTACAGTAGATGTATTCTTGATGTATGATTTATATATTAAATAATGGAGTGTATTCCGGTTATCTCGATATGATATTTGAAAACAGCATGTGGTTTATTGATCTTTCATGGTAGTGGGATGATGTATTTATCCATTGAATTCATCCATATGATGAGAGGAGATCGTTTATTTATTCAAATTTAATTTTAAATCAAATATTTTTTTAATAAAAATTGGAGCTCTACAACCCTACTCAGGAGAAGTAGATGCGCTGGATCGATCTCTTCGACTCTTATTTGTTTTAGTAAAAAAAAAAAAAAGACAATGGGCATGATGGGGGCATTTTAGAAATGGGATTAGAGCAAGAAGAAACGAAACGGAACCGCCGGTGAGAGAAATGGTCAGAGACGTGGCATCCATCTTTAAAAGCAAGGAAGCGGAACAGGGAATAAAATAGAATAATAATTTATAGGTCCCTGTAGGGAGTAATCTCTTTTTAATTTCCATCCCATCTCTTTGCAGTCTGTGCTGCAAGTGAGAAGAAAAGATAACTCACCCTCGGCTCACTCGTCCTCCGGGCGCCATCTCATTTCTTCTTCTAATCGATCTTCGACCTCTCTTCGGGTAGAACGGAAGAAAGAAGCCATGTCTTCTCCCAGCAAGCGCCGTGAAATGGACTTGATGAAACTGTGATTATCCGAAAAATCCCATTTTTTTTATCCCCGTTTTTTTGTACCATTATTTCCTTATTTTTTTCTTTTATGGCTTGAAGGATGATGAGTGATTACAAGGTGGAGATGATAAACGATGGGATGCAGGAGTTCTATGTTGATTTCCATGGACCCAAAGAAAGTAAGATCATCGGCCCAAATCTCCATGAAAAGATATCCAAATCGGTAGTTTTGAATAATATTTCTGAAATGAGGACCTATTCTTGTTGGTTTTTTAACGATTGTTTTGATATGGGGGTGTTTGAGCGGGTGATTTATATGCTTGATTCAGTTACCTTGGAAGCTGGAAGAGGGATGCATCAATCTCTGCCCCTTCTCACTAATTTTCGGGATTTTGGTTGGTCTTTTAATTTCTTAAGTAGTTCATATGGATCATTGAAATTCTTATTTGGTTGGCCATCTGATCTCAACTTTGTGCTCAAAGTTCCTCCTTGTATCTCTTTACAGTAATAAAGATATGAACTTGATGCTCTTGTTCTCTTGTTGTGTTTATTTTGTCTGTAGACACTTGAATTGACCTTGAAATCCACCTTGCAGTCGGGAAGTTTCCATGATCTCTTCTTTTGTTCCTCTTTATATAGTGATGCAGAACTTTGATAGTATTGATGATTTTATGAATTCTCAGTGATGGGTGTCGTGTCAGTGCTTGTTTAGTTTCAATTAGAGACTAGTTCCTGCTTTTCATGTATGGATGTTTTGACAGGTCTCTATCAAGGGGGTGTGTGGAAGATCAGGGTGGAATTGCCCGATGCTTACCCTTACAAGTCTCCTTCCATTGGATTTGCCAATAAGATCTATCATCCAAATGTAGATGAAATGTGAGTCTTAAGTTAAGATATAATGGTGGTATAGTAATTTTGTTTCATGTTTTTCTGCAATTCCTTGTTGGTTTTGTGCTAGTAAGTGTGAATTGGAAGACTTTGCAAAGTTCTGATAGCTCTCCTTTTCTTAAACCAGGTCTGGTTCTGTTTGCTTGGATGTCATTAACCAGACATGGAGCCCCATGTTTGGTAAAAAATTTTATCTTTGGCAATCACTCCATGTTCATCGTTGTTCATAAATTTCATGACCTCTAGTTCAGTGATGCTTATTAGATCCTCAATTTGCAGTTATTTACTAGTTACTTTTGGTTGTCATTAGTGCTTTTAAAATGTTTGTATCTGTCTTTTCAGATCTTGTAAATGTTTTCGAAGTTTTTCTTCCACAGCTTCTTTTGTACCCCAATCCATCTGATCCACTAAATGGAGAAGCTGCTGCACTGATGATGCGTGATCGACCTGCTTATGAACAAAAAGTAAAAGGTGACATAACTCAAACTATTATCTGCTCAACATATGTGCTTTGCCTTTTTATCTCGCTGAAATGAAGGATGCTTAATTTGTAACATCACTCATGATTTTTGATTAAACAGAGAATAGTTGCTGCTTCCTCTTTCAAAACTAGTTATCTTGCAAGTGACCATTGGCATACCCAAATGTCATTATTGATTATCTTTTTGTCTAAGACATTTAATTGAGAAGGCAGAGGTTTTTTGCAGTTATTTCATGAGGAATGTGAACGTGCCACATGAATTTTGATACCAAACCACCTGTCTTATCACTGCCCAATTTTGGAAGATTTCATGATAAATTGTCCTCAAATTGTGTCTGCCAGTGTCACTTGTCTGCCAGTCAAACTAACTCATGAAGAAAATGTTTTGTTACAATTTGTGAAGGCCATGAATCAGTGAGAAGAAGAGATAGGAGTCCAAATATAGCACTTTTAGAGGAGATGAGTTATTATTTATAGAAATCTTCGAGAAATGGAAATCTCTTCCTCCGAACAGATTCCAATTTGCAGTGCTTTTTTTTTTTGGCTTCTGAATACTGTAGTGGACTCCTAACATTTTGTCATTTGATGACTCAAAAAATGCGATGTTAAAAGAGACATGGAACCAAATATTTCATGTTCGTTGACCGTACAACAAATACTAAAATAAAGTTTCCTTTGTATGGTCATATAGTATTAATCTGTTATGAAGTTGAATACATTTCTTTTTGAGTGTTCATGATTATGTTCCATCCAAATTAGGCATTAAGTCCAATCCTCATGGAGTAAGAGAAAGAGGAATATCTTAATTTATTCATCTATTTAGTTCTTCTTCTTCCTACAGCCCAATTCATTTTTTTCCAACTGCACCATTAAGCCATCTTAAAGTCTCTCCTAAATAGCCTAAAAGTGAAGTTTTCTTTTTAAAAAAAAAAACACTTTTTCCAGTTACAAGTTCACCTATAAAAAAATATTAGTCCAAGAAAATTGTTTTCATAAAAGTAAGGCAAATAGATTAATTCATGTCTCCCCTTCAATGTACCCCCGCTTTTTTTAGTAAAACAGATGGTATCAACCACCATTATTTAAGCCTATAAACATAATTTCAGGGTATTTTATCTTCCAATGTCAGGTCGTTAGGTCTTTGCATGTCCAATTAAATTTATCTTCTTTCTCCTAAAAAAACCAAATTAACGAAGGATCCTCAATTCATTTTTAGACCCCCTTTTTGTAATTTTATACATCATCATTCATCATGATTCTTCAGCTCCTATCCACTTATTATGTGAAGATGTTAATTTGCAAACCCTTTGGCATTGCTTTTTTCTAATTAAACCACATTGCCTTGCATAGCGATGTCTCCAACTTTTCGAGAAAAAATTATTATGGATTCCTCTCTCAGACCTTGAATATTTTGTTGCTTCTTCTAGTTTTCAATTATTCCTTTGTTCCCTATTTCACCCATGTATATTGAGTTGATGTAGCTTTGGCATGAACTATGCATTGCCCTGGTATTTCAATATGATGTACAAAAGCCATGAAGCTCAGGCCAGATATTTATGCTTCAGAAGATATTTGGTTCAACTTTTGATGACCCGACAACTCAAGTAGGATATAAATTTCCAATGAGTTCAAAGAAACACAAATTGATGGGGCATACATACCTGGTCGTGTGCGAAGATTTGAAGGATGCAATGTTCAAAAATCCAATGTGCCATTGTAACTATTAACTAATTTGATCTGTGTATATTTGAACACTCATGTTGTTGCCATCCAATGACTACGCTCTGTGGCAGTCCTTCATAGTACAATGATTGCTGGATATAGCTAATAATATAGACAGGTCTATTTTGAGCTATAAATTATTGATGTTCACGGGATTATAGCAAAGTATCTTATTATAAATTTGTTAAATATAAATATTTAATAATTTATCATATTTTGATCTGGATCACTAGTTAAGTGGTAGCTGTGTCAGTTGTACATGCATCTACACTGTGGAAACAAGATGGATGGACCAAAGAGCAATACTTTGATTTAGTTTTGTTGTTATCCATCGAAGTCCTTTCTAAAGTACAGATTAATGATATCAACAATTCTTAACTCTCGCTCATTTTCCAGTGCTAATTTATCCACAACACTAAGGCTCCTAAAATTATGACAGCATTTAAACAAGCTTGGTTTAATGCTTTGAGGAAACAGTTTCACTCATTTATCAAAAACTAAATAATGCTAGTTAAGGATGGTTGATTCATTAATTGGAAGATTTCTTTTTTCTGATGTTGCTCTTACTTTTCCATCAGAATATTGCGAGAAATATGCAAAGCCCGAGGATGCTGGAGCTCCTCCAGAAGAAGATTCAAGTGATGGAGAGCTGAGTGAAGATGAGTATGGTTCCAGTGATGAGGATGCAGTTCCTGGGAATCCAGATCCTTAAGCTGACATATCCCATCTGATACCCTACTTCCTGTTTGTATCAGTTTCCTGTGTTATTGTGTAGATAAATGTATTTTGTGATCATGCTGTTTTAAAATGGCTTGGTGATCAAACTTCGATTGGGCATACATGAACTGGGATTATGGATCAGTTATGTAACATGTGCACATATGTCCATGCATGCAGTTTAACATGCCCATGGATACTATCTCTCTCTCAAAAAAAAAGAAAAGAAAAGAAAAAAAAAAAAAGAGTGAGGAAAGAAGGAGAAGTATTCTAAGTTGGACTGAAATCTGAGCGCATATTTGACTATAGTGAAAAGATACTAAAAGCTCCAGCATGACAAGGTTTGAGTTTAATAGCTGGTTTTTTTTTGGTGCATTATCTCTCTTCTTGTCACATGTATATAAAGCAAGCACCAGGACTCTAAATCACTGGGTGCGTCTACCTTGCCGCCTCCATGTTTGATGTTTTCGCGAAACCATCAATGAGGATGCTGTAGACTCACGCACAGGGGAGATCAATATGCACGATGTGTGCGTGTATGTATGTATGCATGCATGTAAATAATAGAGAGAGGGAGAGAGTCTCCAAAGTGGCATCATATAAGCCTGTGTTTTAAATATAATAATTGTGATATCTGAATTAAGTAAAAAGTAAAAGCATATGCAAGACGTATATAAGCTATCGTGATGTAAGCTCGGTTTCAACTATTATAGTTGCTACGTGATTTAGGAGAGATAGCTAAGGATTAAACCGTATGTTTATGAGGCACTGATTTAAATACTATTTTTTGTAATATTTGCTATCTACAGCTTTTTCCTCCCTCTTTTATTGAAAAAAAAAGTCAAACATAGCTACAAAAAAAAAATGTGGCTGATAGCTTGATCTCTTCAAGTTTCGGTTTAGGTTTCGCAAGCTAGATCAACCCTTTATGAGGTGGATTGGTATGATAGATGCCTATGATGGATTTGATATGCATTCAAGCATCATATTAGATAAAATAGAGAGGAGGAGCATTTGAAAATTTACTAATCATGGTTGTTGCTCAAAGCCCATATTCATGTCATGATAAACCCTCCTACATTAGAAATGAATAGGGATGGCAATGGATTAGATAGATCATTATCGGTATCCATTTTGTCTTGGAGAGGGATGGGGCATGTCAAGTTAGACGGGATAGGTTGGATGGATCAAATTGGATAAAACTACAAAAATTAATCCTTTTGTATACGAGATAAATTTTTTTTTTATATTGAAAAAATATATGTGAAGAATTATATAATTCGGATCGTTCTCGAGGCAGATTTTACCACTATCCATATCTTTCTTGGATCTATGGGTGAAACTTGACCCCTTAGGATTGAGGGAGGTTAGATATCAGAAATATGATAGGATGGAATAGACTGCCATCTCTAGAAATGGATTCATATCATGCCCCTATGTTTTTTCTATCAAATCATATTTTGACGAGTGCACGGATCATAAAGATAGACTTGCAATGGTCTCAAAATAGGATGAACTTTCAAATGATTTGAGTGTGAATGTCGTAAAGCTCAAACTAACTGGATTTAGTTGGATGAAATCCTAATTGACAACAAAATTGAGTGTTCTTTTTTTTTTTCTTTTTTTTTTAGTGAAGATTGAGAAAATTTAGTTTAAAAAATTTTAGGCACATCCTTAAAAGCCTAGACACAGGAGAGCCTACCAAATCCAAGTGAAATGTCACCAAAGCCAACTAGCCATGTACAGATAATCAACGAGTTTGCAATGCATGCACAATTGTTGATCCCGCCAGACGTCTGCTCCACCGCACAATGTCATGAATGGATAGGTGTGATCAGAAACCACATTTCAAAGATAAAATATGAAGATCAGAATGATCAAGAATAAGACTAGAAATAAGCTCGAACAAAATTCGATCGAATTAGATTAGAATGAAATTAGATCAGATTTGAACTTAGATATAGAATCCATTTTATTTTCAGATTAGACTTGAGCATATTATTAGCCCAGTTCAGTTCCGAGCCTGACCACAAATTCGATCTCAATCTGAAATTCAAGTCCGAGTCCGAATATACATGCCATAACTTCACCCTCCTGTTTAATAGTCTTGTTGATAAAATATCTGTTGGATTTTGCTTTATTTTGTACTCAAAAGGGAGCATGTGGCAAGGGATAGCGGAAAATACATTAATTAATTATATAGTGGCGCATACGAATCTTGTGCACTAGTGGTGTATCTGCAAATGCAACGGACATGCCAGCAGGTTCTAATATTCTCTATCATTTAAAAGAATTTTGTGTCGATAGAATCAGAAAGAATTTTAATAGCAACAACTAGCGGGATACTACAGGCGAGATCAATCAAGTCATCAGTATCATTTCATGATATTAGTGCGTGTGAGAGAGAAGAGGGAGAAAAAAAAAAAAAACAGTGCCCTTATATTGTAATTCTGGTTTACATTTTTTTTTTATTTAGTTAAATTTTAGTTTAGCTTGATGGGAGCAATCGGATTCTCGTGGTTCCTGCTGATAGTTGATTTGACATTTGAAAGAGCTGAAATCGAGGCCAGGCCTCAATTTCGTTTTTCGAAAAAAGAATTTGGTGGACTCCAATCAAGTCATCAAGGTCATGAAATGGTTAGCATGGGCATAAGGGCCCACGACTTTTTGCACGTTCAAACTTAGTTCTTCCAACTTCATGCATTAGATTATAGATACCATGCATGCCCAAGCCACCCTCCCCATCGCATACATTTCTGTGCCCGTTCCCGTCACACCTCTATTTTTTGCAGTGGTGAGGCAGCTTATGGGATATTTGTAGTGCACCGCAGGCGGTGCAAAAAATTTGATGTCAATCGCATCATTTTATATAGTTGATCGGTTGCTTCTTAATATATATTTAATATTTATAATTTTATATTTTTATTTAAAAAATTTAAAAAAAAAATATTATTATTTTTAAAAAAATTATAATATTTTATATTCATATTATGGTATTCAACATATAAAGAGTCATAATTTTGATGTAAGATATCATACTACTGGATTATATTTTTTTTTAAAAATTAAAAATATATTTATTATTCAAAATTTTTGAATGAAAAAATTAAACTGTAAATATTAAATATGTATTTAAAAATAATTGAATAAAAATATTTTTTTTATATTACGATATTTTGATCTACATTACGATATTCTGCATGTAGAAAATTATAATATATCACAGTATGTCACAATTTTTTTTAAAAATATAAATTTTTTATCATACAAAATTTTTAAATAAAAAAATAAAATTACAGATATTAAATACGTATTAAAAAGTGATAGCTACATGGATCAATCATATAAAATGATGCACTCTACGTCAAATTTTTTATATTGATGCACAAAAAATTTATCGGCAGCTTATTTTCCTTCAAACAAAAAATTATAAGTGCAGCCTGGGCTCGGGCCAAGCAGTATCTTGGGCTGGTCCAAATAGATTCGCATCGGGCTCTAGCTTAGATCTGGATCGGGTCGGGCTTGGATCTTACACAATTATCTGGCCTAAGCGCGAAAATAATTTTCTGGCCGGGCCGGGTAAGAGTAGGGCCCGGCCTGGTTCCACCGAAACAACCATGCTCGTTTCCGCGAAAACCCTAAAAAACTTAAACCCTAGTCTTTCCGCATCTATAAATTGACTCCCTTGTCGTACTCTCCTTCAGGGTCTCGTCCGTCCGCCCTTCCACCACCTTCTCGGGAGCTGTAGACATGAGACCTCCGAGAGGTAACTCGCCTTGATTCGCCCTCCTTTCCCATTCTTTCCTCTTCTCGAGTAATAGTTTCAGTATTGAAGATTATTCTCTTTCTGCTTAAGCGCGATGTTAAAAATCTAATCTTTTTTTTTCTTCTTTTTACTCTTCAAGGTATATGATTCGATCTTTGATGCGATTCAAAACCAATATTTTGTTTATATTTCGCTTGAAATTTCGATTTCGTGAAGTCTGTTCTTGCTTCATTGCTCAAATCTCGGTTATTTTGGCCTTTCATGACTAAAATTCTTGTTTTCTTGCTCCAATCGTGGTTCTTTTGGCCTTCTATGACCAAAGTTATGGTTTCTTTGTTTCAATCTTGGTTCTTTTGGCCTTTTATGACCAACTTTCCTGTTTCCTTTCTCAAATTTTTATTATCATGGCCTCCTAGAAATGTTAGTTTCTTTTTTTCTTTTTTTTTTCCTTTTTTTTTTTTTTGCGTAAATCTTGGTTTCTCTGGTTTTTTATTGATTTTGGAATTGTTCTCAGGTGGTGGCCGAGGTGCAGGCCCAAGAGGCAGGGGTGATGGCGGCGGAGGTAGAGGCAGGGGAAGAGGAGCCGGAGGGAGAGGTGGCCGTGGGGTTGGCCGCGGCCGTGGCCGTGGGGGTGGCCGCGGCCGTGGGGCTGGTAGGGGTGGAATGGGCCGTGGTGGCAAAGGTGGAATGAAGGGTGGGAGCAAGGTCATCGTCCAGCCCCACAGGCACGACGGGGTCTTTGTGGTCAAAGGGAAGGAAGACGCCCTCTGCACAAGGAATTTGGTCGCTGGTGAATCCGTTTATGGTGAGAAGCGCATTTCGGTTCAGGTGATTAATCTATCACAGCCCGTGGGGTTTTGGTGCTTTTGCTATCATTGATGTTTCATTTTGGTCAGGTTCTGGGTGCAATCTCTTTCTCTCGCTCTTAAATTTTATTGTGGTTAGATGGTCGTAAGTTCGTGTTCTGATGTAGATGAAAGTTAGATTTGCCATCCATTATCTTATCATTATGTTCTTTTACTCTGTGCAGAACGAGGATGGAACTAAGGTCGAGTACAGGATCTGGAATCCCTTCCGCTCGAAGTTGGCAGCAGCCATTATTGGTGGTGTTGACAGTATATGGATGGTAATCGGTCTCTTCTTCCTTTTGGTTTACCTGGCATATTTTGAAATAATCGTGAAATTGAAGTTTTAAGGTTGTTTTTTTGCCATATTATGAATTACTTGGTTAGATTGCCATTAGTGATTTTTTCGTGTTGATGGTTGAGCCTTTTCTTTCTCCTCCCTACTCCTGCTGGGAATCAAGAGAAGATTCATGGTACATTTGCCTTTTCATTCATTCATTTATTTGTAAGAAGGATTTTTTTGGGAGGGTGGGGTGGTGGTGAATGGGGTTATTATCCCTTTTCACCTGATCTAACAGCTTCTCTGTTTTATATACCTGTGGGTGGTGAAGAGAAGAGTGATGATATATTTACTTTTTTGTTTATTTATGCTTCCGTCGTTCATCCTTTTTTTTAAAAGAACTTTATTTTTTGGATGCATAAATCTGATGTCTTCTTTTGACTTAACTACAAATCTGATGTTTATCAGTTATTCTGCTAGATGTTATACTTATCCTTGTTTTTCGTCAGTATGTTACCATAGCACTAAAGATCATAATCAAATTAAATTTATCTTTGGTTCTGAAGAAGCTTAGTTGTTATAGTTAAATTGCTTCTGATTTATGGATTCTTATGGAACAGCATTTTTTTATAGATCAGTTATTAAATTTATCTATGGTTCTAAATGAACTTTATACTTAAGCCTTCTGATTGATCTGTTCTTTTTGGATGGCTTGTTTCTGTGTTGTTCATGTAATTTAGTAATTGCTATTTTGCTTATCCTTGTATGAATTAATGTTTTGACCAATTTCCCTTTGTTTCCATATTAGATTCTACTGACGGCTTTCTTCTTCTTTTTGAAGTTTCTTTGTGCCTCTGAATTCCCTTTTCTTGTTTGGTTTCCTTATTTTCCATCTGGCTTTCTGATGATAAGCTTTGCTCTGTTTGCTGGATTATATTTTTACTATTTCTGAGTCAACTCTTATTTGTTTGTTCCTTTTTGGTTTAGGGTCCTGGATCTCGAGTACTGTATCTTGGGGCTGCGTCAGGGACTACTGTGTCTCATGTGTCTGACATTGTTGGACCTGTAAGTTCTTTTACTGCAGTAAACATTTTGGACAAGTGCGTTGTGATCATGATATAATTAAGTTTGGAGTTTCAGGGTAATTACATGTCTTATCTTAAGCTTCTTTGCAGACAGGAGTGGTTTATGCTGTTGAATTTTCACATAGAAGTGGTAGGGACCTTGTGAACATGGCAAAGAAGCGAACAAATGTTATTCCCATAATTGAAGATGCTAGGCATCCTGCAAGGTATCGGATGTTGGTTGGCATGGTGGATGTCATTTTTTCAGATGTTGCCCAGCCAGACCAGGTATGCATGTTTTCTTTTCCGTGATTTTATCTAGATAGTCTTGTCTGGTTGCATGTATTTGTGCAGTGTCATTTTATTCCCCTGATGTTGTGCATTTGCGATTTGTGTCCATGTAGTCAGTTCACCCTAGCAAGTCCACATCTTTCATATCTTTAATATGTGTTATTTCATGTATTCTTAGTTAAGTTATATTGAAAAGTTTTTGCTGATATATTGATTTGATCTTTGGCCTTAAGGTCTATTTAATTCGCTATGTCTTTTTTTTCTTAATAAAATTAGAAAACTTACTATAATATATTGATTTGTGATGTTATGCAGCATTCATTTATATCAGCATTTAATATTATATCAGTATCCTATGTGTTCTTCACTGTTCCTCATACAGCGGATAGAGCTATTTGCCTGTTTGAATATGGAAGGGATCATGCTCTTCGAAAAATATTTAAATAGCAATTACAATTTCATGTGGGTGATTTTGAAGCATTTTCTTTATTATATATGCGAAATTATCGAACTTTCCCCTTTGTGGCAACCAAGCATATGATGAACTTACTCGGATTCCCCTTCAGGACATCATATTGGATGATGCAAATTCGACTTTCTAATGCCTATTTGTCTCTGTGTATTTTTTACTCCCTTCTTTGGAGTCATACTTTGTGATCTTTTTGAGCTTCAACTTTTACACATGTTTTTGAGTTTAACTTTTTGATCTTTTTGAGCTTCAACTTTCTTGACTGTTCCCCATACAACGGATAAAGCTATTTGCCTGTTTGAATATGGAAGGAATCATGCTCTTCAAAAAAAATTAAAATAGCAGTTACAATTTCATGTGAGTGATTTTGAAGCATTTTCTTTATTATATATGCGAAATTATAGCACTTTCTCCTCTCTGGTGACCGAGCATATGATGAACTTACTCAGATTCCCCTTCAGGACATCATATTGGATGATGCAAATTCGAGTTTCTGATGCCTGTTTGTCTCTAGTGTATTTTCTCCTCCCTTCTTTGGAGTCTTACTTTTTGATCCTTTTGAGCTTCAAACTTTATACATGTTTTCGTATTTGATGTGTATATTATCTTTATCTATCATCCTGCTAGCATATTTATATTTCATTATGCACTACATTTTCCAATCTTTGTTTTTAAACCACTTACCTTCATTTCTCCTTTCCTTTTTCGATGATTTTACTCTGGTTTGGTGAAGTCTTTACTAAATTCACTTTTGCTTGGATCTTTGCTCACCACTTCATTGTCTTTGAAGATATATTTTCAGAACGGTGTATATGTAAGTCAGGAATGGTGTGCCATGGAAGATTAGCTTATATTGCTCTAAATAATTCTATTAGAATTATTGCATTTAAGTGTTCTGATTGAATGGTTGGCTGCTCTACCTGTAGTAAGCAGCAAAAATATTTGCATGAAGAAAATTTGAAATGTGATAATTAACAAATATGCATCTGAAATCATGAAGGAATATCTATGTGAATTCAGACCAGTTCTGACAATGAGAACAATTTTCGTTTGTTAAGTGGAATTTTATTCTGATCTATTGGCTGTATCATTCTTGATTCTTGAAGTAGGCAAAGGATCATTGTCTAACTTATTTCCTTGTGGTTTGAGAAGGGAATTGATTGCAATTGAATATTGGAGTGAGTCAGAAAAGCAACATATATTTATTGTTTATCCTCCATCTTTATTTTTAATATCTAGAACTTTTGACTCTCTTGATTATTTATGGGTATGTTTTCCCCCTTTTGTTGTGCAACTTATTATATTTGGTTGCTTTGGAACTAAATCGAAAAATATGCAAATGGGCTTGAACATTTTTGTTACCTTGATTTCTTCTGTTTTTGTTTCATTTCCTTGTCTTATTGGCAACTCAAGATAATCAAAAGATATCAAGTGAACTATAAAAGTAGCATAGGTGATAGGCTAATAACTATTATGCATCATGAGAGAATTAATTTCTGGACTGCGTATAAAACATTTTCAAGTATCAAAGATGTGAATTACAACAAGATATATAGGAATTAGTAATTAGGGGAACAAAAAGTGTAACTGAGGTTATCTAGTTAAAGATGATGGCAAATGTTATTTTTGGATGGGCAAATGGTAAGTTTGGTGGCTATGATTTTTGAACTATGGGTAAGTTTGGAGATGGAATACCTAATCACTATGTATTTAGGTTTAGATGGATATAACAAGTTACGTGCAGCCACTTTAGTTGTGATGGGACTATGCCACTTACCAAGGGTAGGTGTTTATATGTAATAGTGGGAACATAATATGATATTAGTGAAAGGAGAACATATGACATCTTTTACAAATAAATAACTGAACAGGGTAGAGCATAATATGATGATACTCTGATGATGAGTATAGACCAATGGCTGTCGGGGTGCATATTGAATTCATTTGGATGTACTACTGATTCTCATTCATCATAAGTTTTTTTTGTACTGTTTTGTCGTGCCATAAGAAATAATAATTGTGACTTTTTAAACATTATTAAGAAAAGTAAAATAGTCAGCCGTAGGAAGAAATAATATTTGGTACAAATAGATGCACATACGGGTCGAAAAAGTGAGGTTGACACCACTTCCAGAGTGTCCTTCAATTCCCATGTACTTGAAAGCTGATAAGGGTCGTCTTGTGTTTGAATTGAGCAGTGAATGTGTCATCATTTGCCTATGTGATTTTTTTTTTTTTGGGGGGGGGGGGGGGAGGGATGTGTTAAATGTCTGCTCAAATCACAAGGATACCCTTCACTATTTTCAAGCTCTTGAAATAATGAAGGGTGCTGCCATGTCTGTACACCTCATTTTCCATCCTGTCAGTATCACTGTATTATAATGCGGCCCTTCCATTCTTTAAAAAACCAATTTACTACAAGAAAGGAGACTTTGAACGGTGTTGGATACGCGGATATTTAATCTTCAATTTACATTTTGAAATTTAAGGTTGACAGAAGCCAATGACATGATCTCAACATTTTGTCAAGGGAAAGATGCATCTTCTGGTTGGCTGTGATTTCATCAACTGGAATGTGTTTTAGAGATATGAATGAGCTTGCATTTTGGTCAATAAGACCGAGCATTTGCATTATATCATGGAGAGTCAATTATTTGCATACAAGCATACATAATTATTACTATAATGGGCAAAGTAACCTCCTCAAATATAGTTTTCCTAGCTAAACATGGCATCTACGTGCACAGTATTAAAATAAACAATGAAATAATCAAATAGGATCGGAGTGCAGTTGATTATTTTTTCATTCTACAACTAGTGCAACGTATCAAGCATGTAGAAGGAACCGAGTTGCATATCTATGATTCAATATGGTTATATGTATGTATATCATATTGAATACATCGTGCATCAAAGTAGTGTTTATGGAATTGTCGTGAGGCTTAAGTTGCCAGAGGAGCATGACCGCTTGCGATGGACTAAGGTGGCTTGTTGTGAGAGCAGCACAAGGAAAATGGAGAAAAGCTATGCTGGGTGGCATAGCTAAGCATGTTAGTCCAAAATTAGAATGGTAAAATACCCTTAGCCTATTCTAGTATATTTTATATGGTAAACTAGACAAAAATCTCTATTTTATGTTTCAAATTAAAAGCAACTCCCCACTTGAGTTTAAATTAAAAGTAGCTCTCCATTTCAAACATAAATTAAAAGCAACTCCCCATTTCTAGCTAAAATAACTGTTATACCCTTATACCATCATACGATTATACAATAAGACAGTATTGTTTTACAATAATATAGTACTAATTTATAATAAGACCGTACTATTTTCTAATATCGCAGTGTTGTTTTATAGTACGTAACGCAGTACTGATTTATAATAAAACAGTACTGTTTTCTAATATCGTAGTGTTATTTTATAATACGGCAGTACTGTTTTATAATAGTATTATATTACAATAAGGCAGTAGTGTTTTATAATTAGGTAGTACTGTATTATAATAAGAAAGTACTGTTTTGTAATATCCTTGCATCATAATAAGATAGTACTGTTTTACAATAAAGCAGTATTATATTACAATAAGGTAGTACTGTTTTTTAATATCGCAGTATTGTTTTAGTGTTGGTTTATAACTGCAGAAGCAATTTGGTCATTTATATCAATTGGGGAGCTACTTTTAAGTGAGTACTCAACTGGAAAGCTACTTTTTAAGTTTAAACTCAAATGGAGAGTTTTCACTAATTTACCCTATTTTATATGATAATAGTAATATTTCAAATAATATGTCAAAATTAAAGAATAGCATTATATATTATATAAAAAATTTGTATAAATATACATTATAATATATAATATTAGAAGTAATGAGTATTATTATTTGTCGTACTATTATAATGTTATAGTTTTTTATATGATTTAATGAAAATAATCTAGGTAAAATAAATTATGTAGTGATATTTTGTATTATAATATTTTTTTACTAGATTAATAGGCATAGTGTGATATTATATTATAGTAATAGAATTTTGTATAATAATATTATACTATAATATTAACAGTAAAATTTTATTATAATTATATGTCATATCAAACATGATAATATCCTTACAGTAATGTTATATTAATATGATAAAATATTTATTGTTAATATGTAAAAATTTCAGTAATATTATGTTATTATTAATAATTACTATTATATAATATTAGTAATATTAAGCCTGTTACAATATTTATATTATAGTAATATGATAAATATGAAATGTCTTTTATAGTGTATAATATTGTTATAGTAATATTGTTATATTATAAGATTATGATTTCTAACTACTATAACATACTAAGATATGGCATATAATATATTGCATATAAATATGTTGCAGTTTGATATATAATATTCCAATATTTTGTAATAGTTATATTATAGATAATATGCTAGCAATACTGTATGTATAATATATTAATGGTCATATTGTAATATTTGTATGATATAATAGATAGTATAAAATTAATTTCAGGATAACAATTTAAGAGGGTGAAATGGGCATAAGCCCATTCTGAGATCGATAAAGAATAGGCTATGCCCAAAAGAAAGGCAGAACATGGTTCGACTGGCATTAGCTTAATCCAAGTCTGTGCCTATTTCATGAATGGTATTTGGCTGGGATAAGATCCTATTCTAGGTCTTATGCTCCAACAAACACCACCTAAGTGTTTGTGCATAATAGGAGCAAAAAGGTTATTCCTTCATAATGGTAATGCACACATGATGTGTTTAGAACAAATTACTGAACGAGGGAAACCATAATGATAATGTAGTGATAATAAGTGGGGAGCAATTGAGTTGTTTATCCTTTTTTCTGCTTATTTTGGATGGGGTTATGTGTTCTGGGTTGCTTTCAGGTCTCTGTTGCAAAATATATTATGTTGATTGACGGAATATTTCTTATTGAAAGTGATGTAGTGCCAACTAAATTGGTCAACATCACAGAACATAGTATTTTCTAAAGTCTTAGAAGAGTAATTAATTTGCTATTAGCATATTCCCAAGAACACACAATACTGGGTGGTTGGTCCAAATCCACTGCTAAAGAGAAGTATCCTTTTGTTCCCCATTACCTGAAAAAGGGTATGCTTGGAATCAAATCAAGTATTAAATATGCCATCATCCACCCATATGATTGATTTCTTTGGTGCATTTATGGTCTACTTAAATTACAAGGTGTTCATGGAATTTTTTGTTGGTTATTTCTTTCTGCAGGCAAGGATTTTAGCACTAAATGCTTCTTATTTCTTGAAGAATGGTGGCCGTTTTGTGATCTCAATTAAGGTATCCTATTTATTATTATTTTTTTGGAAGGATGGTATTGGAACTTTTTTTTAAAAAAATTGTTTTGGAGCTGTTGCAGGACCTCTTATTTATACTGCAATTTTTCTTTTAATAATCAGGAAGAAGAAACCTGAATTAGTTCCATGTTATAACATTTTACCCAATAGCTTTTTGGTCACCATCACCTGATTTTGTTCCTTTTCAGGCAAATTGTATTGATTCCACGGTGCCTGCTGAGGCTGTGTTCGCCCAAGAAGTGAAGAAACTGCAAGCCGAGCAGTTCAACCCAAAAGAGCAGGTTACGCTGGAGCCATTTGAGCGTGACCATGCTTGCGTTCTTGGTGGTTATCGGATGCCCAAGAAGCAGACGGTAGCCACGGAAAGCTAGGATTAGAATTTTCATTTGCCACCATTTTGATTTGCGTTCTTGGTGGTTATCGGATGCCCAAGAAGCAGACGGTAGCCACAGAAAGCTAGGATTAGAATTTTCATTTGCCACCATTTTGATTTGCTCGTTGTACCTGCACGACACTTTGGGTTAACACTGCAATTCATACGTAGGCTATATTTTAGGTCATTATCTTCTTCTAATTAACACTTATAACTTGGGATCATGTGACTCTGGAGTTGTCATTTGGATAATTATTACTCTGTGATAGAAAATCAATTGTAATTTTGACTGCTATTTTATGAAGCTGTGAATTCTTTTAAACGCATGCTACAGATGCTCCACCAGTTTGACTTGTGGGATCTATATTGATTCGACAAGCTTCAGTGCTGTAATTGCGTGCAGACCAAAAATTTTCTAATTTTTGACATTTTTAATGTTTTGGGAGCCATAACAGATTTTGAGCGGTAGACATTCTTTGCGCATTTAAGATGGAATGCATCATCTTATCCAATTAGTTCACGTAGTTACTGCTTCGTCACGTGTATTCAATATTGATAGGTTGATTTATTTTTAAAAAAAATTATATGATAAAAATATATATTTTTTTAAATTATAATATTTTTTTATAAAAATTATAATATTTTTTTATAAAAATTATGTTATTTTTTTAATAAAAATTATAATATTTTTTGTATAAAAGATTGAACTAAAATGGAGTGTCATAATTTTTGAGTAGGAGTATCATAAATTTTAAAAAAAAATATCATAATATTATTTTTGTATATATTCATTATTTTTTTGTACAGTATTATAATATTTTTTAAAAAAATTATTATATTTTTTTATAAAAATTATAACATTAAAAATGTCATAATTTTTTGGTATCATAATTTTTCTGAAGAAATGTTATAATTTTTTTAAAAAAATATTATAATTTTTAAAAAAATATTTTTGTCATATAAAATTTTTGAACAAAAAAATTGATTTGTTGATATTAAATGTAAGGATGAGAATGGTATAGATAATCGTACCAAACACCTATTACTATTTTCGTATTACAAAAATTGATTTTTTTTTTCATTGTTATTCTTGTACCGTAGAATCATATATATTGTTATCGTTACCATATCGTAAAAACAATACGATAATGGTATAGATAATTTACCATGATGAATAATTCATCTAATATTTTTTTAAAAAAATAATAAAATCATTAAAAAAATATTTTTACATCTATAAAACACTAAAAGTATTTCTAGAGAAGTAGGAAGTTGCATAAAAGAACTAAAAAATATTTTTATATTTATAAAACTAATAAAAGTAATCATATATTTATAAAAATAATTAAATTTATAAAAATATCTTTAAAAATGGTATGGTATGGTAATTAATGGTATATTGCACTCTTTATACTATTCTAGTATCGTAAAAAATAATATTTTAATTTTTTATTATCATTTCCGTACCATTTTTTAGAAGGTATCATTTATGTATCATTATCATTTAATGATTTCGATATGATTTCATGGTAACAATTCGGTATATACTCACCTCTAATTAAATGTAAGTTAGCAAGTAACGGCTACGTGGATCAATCGAATAAGATGGCTCAATCAGATAAGACGACGTGCTTTTCTACACTGTTTGCGATGCGCAAAGAATTTCTTTTTTGAGGGATGAGAGTTGGGCCCAATCAAACTTGATTTGAAATTAATTTTGAGCTCAATGTCCATCAAGCTCGGTTTGTTTACCACTGTTTTAACCTCAGTTCAAGCTAAATTTCAAATCAAATTGAACTCGTCTAATTTTTTTTGATCAACTCGCCCAAATCAACCTGAAGTTAACGCGAGATTGAGAAAAGAGAGTACATTAATCGAAACTTTGATCCAATGGTCCATCTGTACCTCTGGCCATGTTTAATATGGTACTTTAGCATTTGTGATCGCCTAAAGCTCGTCCTTTGTCTCCGTTCTTTTCGTCTAGGGGTGGGCTGGCAAGTTTCCAAAGAGGAGTAGGAAGCCTCTAGGAGACTTGGGTTGCGACTCTACTGCAGACTCCTGACCATGCATGGATACTGAGGGACTCTTTTTCTGTCAAAAAAGGAGTATGAAACGAAGACGGAATCGGGCACTAAGACTTTCCAAACTTAATCGTTAATCAATTGTCTTTTTTTTCACCCCCTTTTTCTCCTATATAAACCCACCACCGTCCCCTTTTTCTCCTGTATAAACCCACCACCGTCTCTCAAAAATCTTAGAGAGAGAGAGAGAGGTAGCATGGAGTCTGTGACGAGAGTGAAGGGCGAGGGGAAGGGTCGGCAGGGGTCGGTCGTTGGCCAAGCTAAGGCGAGTGGTGGTGGTGGTGATTTCTTCCAGATGCCAGTGCACTACCCCCGGTACAAGAGATCTGACTACGAGACGATGCCCGAGTGGAAGCTCGACCGCCTGCTCGCCCAGTACGGCCTGCCCGTCTTCGGCAACCTGGAGGAGAAGAGGAACTTCGCCATGGGGGCCTTTCTTTGGCCCGATAATACCCATAACGTCTCGCTTGATACTGTGCATCCATAAGAGAGAGAGCGGTGATCAGTGACCTTCATGCGCCCCAGAGTCTTCGCGAATCTTAACGGGATTTCTTTCTTTCTTCTTCTCTTTTAAGCTAAACGTGGTAGATTAGTAGTTCACTATGATTTGTTTATCCGCTGCAATATTTTATGTTTTGCGTTTTTAGTTGAATAAATATTTAATGAAATAAGATGTCTTCATCCTTTAAATCTTTGCTCTTGCTGGTTCTATTTGCTACTGATCTTTGATGACGGATCAAGTCCGGCTTACCTGAATTGCCGCGAAAATTAAGCGCTGAGAAATTATGAGCAAAGGAGAAATTATATTGTTGATTCTATTTCTTCTTTTTGCAATTTAAATTCATTGAATTAATGAATCAAACTTCAGAAACGAGATCCTCTATGGTGCAAATTTTACACCACAATTATGCAGTATCATTATAGGTGGCCATCATGTCATCCATCTCCGAGATATATCGGATGAACTGTATACCGTATTGAAAAGTAAACAGATATCTTTCAAGATAAATAAAAACTGTTCGTCTCCAAGATAGATGACATGACAGCTATCTACAATAATATAAAATTCTGCAGTGCAGAAGTAACACTGTGAAGGACTGAACTCTAATTTTCATCCTTTTGATTTGTACCATTGGTCACCATCCTATTTGGCTTTTTATTATTATTATTTTTTTAACTACTATATTTTGGGTTTGTCTTGAGAGGAATAATCCATGAAAACAATGGAGAGCTAACTGAATTGGTAACGGAATTTATTCTACAAAGCTACCTGAGCTCATGCGGAATAATAGCACCTTACTTCAGGCTTTTGCTTAGATGGAATACCCTAAGTGACGAGCTCCATGACCATAGGAAAATTTTGACAGGAAGAAGTTAATTACTTGCTTAAAAGATTCCTCGACTACTCCTTTTCAATTAAGCTTTTCCAATATCAAATGAGAAGTAGCATTACTGCTCTCACCTGAGCAGCTAATTCTAAGACAAACAGAAAACTGATACTTTCTAGAGGCAAAGCGTTAAAGATGATATACAATTACCACAAATGTATTTAGCCCAAATGTTTGCACAGACTACATCAAAAACAAAAAAAGAAAAAAAAAACACACACACGCACACATACAGAAGTCTAAAGTGCTGATAAAGAAGAGTCCAGCAATTCCTGATGCTCTAAACCTTTTTATACCGATCTTTGTGCTTTGTGATATTGAATAGCCTAAATATATGTGCACACACATATATATATATATACATATATACACACAGTGCAACAAATATACTGAGAAAAGAAGAGGAAAAAATGTGTATTGAGATGGAAGGGATATAAACATGAAAAACATATACATTAAAAGATATGATATTATTATGAAATCAGTAAATTATATAATTTTAAAAATATTAAATATCAAATGAGGTTTGCATTTATGCATTGCTGCACTGTTCGTTATTTACATAGCATACCAATACTGATGATAGAGAATGTATTGCTCTTAGGACATATTTGGTTTGCGAGAAAATTTTTTTTTCTTGAAATGTTGTGTTTGAGAAGTTGATTTATGAAAATATGATATATGATAAAGTTATTTTGATATATTTGGTTTACCACAAGGGTGTAGTTTATTTCAGAATGATTTATATTCAGTTGAGCATTTATTTTTTTAAAAAAAATATATAAAATACATATTATATCATTAATACAAAAAAAATTTATTATATTCTATATATTATTATTATTTATAAATAAAAAAATTATAATTGTTAAAAATATTTTTAATTATAGATCATGATAGAGGGCTTGAGATATTGTGATGAAAAAAATATTTATTTTAGCCATAGATTTTTTGATAGCTCAAAAAAATATTGATGAAAAAAAGCTTTCAGTTTTCATTAAATGAGAAAATAAAAAGTCTATATCTTACATAAATTTTGTTTATAAAATATTGAAATTATATTTTTATGAAGATATTTTTTTCTCAATCTGTTTTTTTTTTTTTTTGAAACTCTAACAAATTTTTTTTTAAAAAAAATCACTCCCGTGCTTTCCTCCGTTCACTTTGACGGACCAAAACGAGGCCTTTAGTTTGAACCATAGATACAAATCACTTTCAAGTGGGCCCCGCGCATGGATGGACTTCCGGCCGCTGGGCCCGCAGAAGCTCTCCTTCTGGAGCGCATTTCACATCAGGGGAGAATCTGGGCTGACCAGGGAAAGAAGCATTCTTTCGAAAGCGCAACCTAGTATGGTAGGTGATGGGTCCCGCATCATCGCATCCGTTCATTGGATAGATCACGCCTCCATCCGCCAAAATTTTATACGCTCCCCAGGCCGGTTTCCCGAACCTTCCAAACCGCGCATGATCAGAGGGTAAAAGAGGAATTTTGAAACAGCCCGCGCATGATCGGACAACAAATTCCAGACAGAAATGAGAGCCGACGGATCATTGGACCACGACATGTGTACACAATTCTTGAATCTTTGGACAAAATACTTCCACGAATATCGGTACACAATTCTTGAATCTTTGGACAAAATACTTCCACGAGTATCGGTATGCACTTAACATGACGGAACAATTTTGCGCTTTAACTGCCGTAGCACATGATTCAGATCAAATTAGACCCGCCAATGAATCGGATTTAGATCAAAATCTAGATATTCAGATCCAAACTTGATCTTAATTACTGATTCCAATCATATTTATATTTATTTTATTTAATAAATAAAAATAAATTAATATGTTTCTCACTATTATCGAGCAGCATTTTGATTTTTCAATATCATTCTCCTCGTATTTTTCATGGGGAGCGAAGATTGAGAAATTGATGTGATTCATAATGATTGTTTAGAGTTTGACTTTATTATGATAACCATCAAATATACCTCCATCATTTTATCGAAAATTTATCTTTAATCAAAATCTAGATCAATATAAAATATATAAAATAAATTTTGATATATGTTGATATGGGTCATATCCGGATGAACTTAGTCGGATGAATTCCAACACAAATTGCTATCTATATCTAGATAAATTTAGTTATAAAAATATGAATATTATTCAATCCACTTTCACATCTAGATTGATTGGTAAGAAAATCTATGGGTTTCTAGCTCATTCTTGGAGTTGCGATCGTTATTCGGTTCGTCATGTGGTTTGTGCAGTGACCAAATTGGATTTCTCTGGAGTTGGGCCTAGCCTCTGAAGACCAACATTGTGCTTGAACTTCTGCCTACGTCCACTGACCAAGCAGGATACTAGTCTTCATTTTCTTTAGTACTTGTTGGGATATACCGACCGGTCCTTCTCACGCCGACTCACCATCGGGCCCGTCTGACCGGTGCCCGACTCTACCGACCGCAACGACCGACGACTGCCGACACTATCCGATCGAAGGTATGTCGGTCGGGCAGACCCTTTCCGTTCCCGACTGGTCGAACGACAAAGTCTCTTCCGACTCTTGCGACGCGCCGGATTGGCCGTCGGAGGGTTCCTGGGTCTTCACCCGACATCTCACAACCAAATATCGACGTATGGTCGGTCGACTCTCCCAAATGCCGTACGACTGCTAAGGGCCGCCGTCCTGACAAAGGCATGCGACATAGCCGTCCTGGGACATTGTCCTGCTAAGGACATAGATTAATCCCAGTGATGTGATGGCCCATGATGATTTGACAATCCGCAGTGACTCTGACAGCCTCCGGTGACTTGACAACTCTCCCAATTATCTGCGCCATTAATGACGGCATCATGCCGCGCTCTACTATAAAACAGAGAAGGCAATAGTGCTGCAGAGGAGGTTCTTTCGAAACCCCTGAACTCCCCCCTCTCTAGCTCTCTCTCTCTTTCACTGAACTCCTTGATTCTTTTCTACTGTTGCCTAGTCTCCTCTCTGACTTGACCGTCGGAGGATCTCCGTCGGAGTCACCTCCGGTCAGTACGGACTTCTTTTGCAGGCGCTCGTTCCCGACGACCAGGCGACGAGGGGATTGGCCGCAACAGATTTGGCACGTCAGGTAGGGGAAGACAGGGATCACGACCCCCACATAACTCAAAATATCCTTTCGAAATGATAAGAACCAGGGCTCAGCGATCGAGGGCCACCGGATCGGCGAGGCACTCTTCCCACCGGGAAGAGGCCTCTCCTCCACCCTCCATGGTGGAACCTAGCTCTCCGCATCCTATGGTGACCACGGAGGCGCAGATCACGGCGATCATGCGGCAGATGACCGTGCTAACGGACGCGATCAAGAGCCTTCAACAACAACCAACCCGATTGCCGCATTCGCCGGCAGAGCAACGGGCGGCACACCCGATGCCCTCCAGGAGCAGCTGCCGACGCCCGCGTCGGTCTCCGTCCCCTCCTTAGGAGCAGCCGTCACAGCACTCCCGCCGAGAGGGGAAAAGGCAGACACGGCGTGATACCCATCGGTTCCGACGACCATCTCCTTTCCAGCTGGAACGAGCAAGGAAGGAGAAGCGGCCGCGAACACCGTCCGCCTCCCTCTCAGATTCATCGGGAGACTCCACCCCCGGGGTCTCTCAGCACCGACGGGCCGACAACTACAAACGCAGGTTCGAAGAAATCGACCGTCGGCTTGTCCAGCTGCAGGTGGACGGACAGAAGTCCTCGAACGACGTCGACTTCAAGACCGCCCAACCTCTCTCCCGACTCATCCTCAATGAGTCGATCTCTAGTCGGTTCAAGATGCCTCATGTGGAGCCTTACGACGGCTCCACTGACCCAGTTGACCATCTGGAGAGCTACAAGGCTCTTATGACGATCCAAGGGGCGACCGATGCCCTCCTCTGCATCGGCTTCTCCACCACACTTTGCAAGGCCGCCAGGGCCTAGTACTCCGACCTTCGCTCGGGAAGCATTCACTCCTTCGGTCAGCTCGAACATGCTTTCGTGGCTCATTTCAGCACTAGCCGAAGCCTCCACGAACCTCGGACAGCCTTTTTTTTCTCAAGCAGGGAGAAAATGAGACGCTCCGACACTTCGTGACACGATTCAACGCAGCCACGCTTGAGGTTCGGGACCTCAACGAAGACATGGCTATCTCAGCCATGAAGAGGGGGCTAAGGGGGTCCCGATTTACATACTCCTTGGATAAGACCCTCCCCCGGACATATGCCGAACTGCTGGAGCGCGCGTACAAATACATACACGCGGACGAAGGAGCTTCCGATCGGTGCCTGACTAAAGCCAAGGGTCCAAAGGAAAAATGAAGGAAAGGTCGGGCTCCTACCGAGCCTAGCGGGCCCCCGACCAACAGACATGTCTCACCCGAACGACGGAGCCTGAAATCGCCTCGACGGTGGAGTCCGAGGCCGACACGTCCCAGGTATGACTCCTCTCTCTGCTCCTCATGCACAGATTTTGATGGAGATCGAAGGGGAAGAATATCTGCGACGGCCTCCGCCTTTGAAGGCAAAGGGCCTCGACAGGCGAAAGTACTACCGATTTCATCGGGGCCACGTCCACAACACCGAGCAGTGCATCCAACTTAAGGATGAAATTGAGACTCTCATACACCGAGGGTATCTCGAAAAATTCTGAAGGAACCCGCCGACTCGACCCGTCCTCGACCGACGACCCCGACCGACTAAGGAGGCGACGAACAATCAGCCCACGGTCGGGGTCATCAACATGATCTCCAAACGACTGGACTCGGGGATGACTACTGGAGGGGAGCCGATGAAGAAGCTACGCCAAGATGATGTAATTACTTTTACAGATGAGGACGCTCGGAGAATCCAAACTCCTCATGACGATGCTATTGTTGTCTCAGCAACAATAGCAAATTATGATGTAAGAAGGATCTTTGTTGATAATGGAAGTTCAACTAATATTTTATTTTACTCGATCTTCTTCCGAATGCGACTGTCGGTTGATCGGCTAGAAAGAGTCTCCACGCCCCTGGTGGGTTTCGCCGGGGAGGCCGTCACAGTAGAAGGAGAAGTTACTCTTCCCGTGACAGCCGGAACCGAACCACGACAAAGCACCATCCACTTAACTTTTGTGGTCGTCCAAGTACCTTCGGCCTACAATGCCATACTTGGAAGACCTGGGTAAATGCCCTCAAAGCTATAGTCTCGACCTACCACCTGCTGGTTCGGTTTTCGATCAAAAATGAAGTCGGGGAGATGCGCGGGGATCAACAACTCGCTCGGCGATGCTTCCAGATCTCTGCTCGAAGTAACGAAGCAAAGGACTCCTTGACAGCCGACAAGATGGACCAGCGGGGAGAGGAAGAGTGGGTCGAGCCGGTCGAACAGCTGGTTTCCATCCCGATAGTGGAGAATCCCGAACGGGTGGTTTGGGTCGGATCCCAATTGTCCGACCCTGAGCGACGGCAGCTAGTGGAGCTGCTGAAGGCCAATACCGACGTATTCGCTTGGTCGGCAATGGATATGTCCGGTATCCCCCCGGAGACGATGACTCACCGACTCAACATCAACCCTGGAGTGAGGCCGGTGAGGCAGAAGAAGCAGTCTTTTGCTCCTGAAAGACAGAAGGCCATCGACGAAGAAGTGGACAAGCTACTCGAGGTGGACTTCATCAGAGAAACCACGTACCCCGATTGGTTTGCCAATGTTGTCATGGTAAAAAAGACCAATGGGAGGTGGAGGATCTGCATTGACTATACCGACCTAAATCGTGCCTGCCCGAAGGACAGCTTTCCACTTTCAAAAATCGACCAACTGGTAGACGCGACGTCCGAGCATCGACTGCTCAGCTTCATGGATGCCTTTGTCGGATACAATCAGATCTGGATGGCGCCTGAAGACGAAGAGCACACAGCCTTTGTGACCACGAAGGGTCTTTACTGCTACAGGGTAATGCCCTTCGGACTGAAGAATGTCGGGGCCACCTACCAGCGACTCGTCAATAAGGTCTTCAAGGACCAAATCGGGTGCAACATGGAGGTGTACGTGGACGACATGCTGGTGAAAAGTGCACAGACCTCAAACCATGTCCAAGACCTCGAAGAGACTTTTTGCACTCTTCGACGACATCGGATGAGGTTAAGTCCGACTAAGTGTGCCTTCGGGGTGATTTCAGGAAAGTTTCTCGGGTTCCTCATTTCTCAATGAGGAATTGAGGCTAATCCTGAGAAGATAAAGGCAATCATCGACATGCGACACCCGGATATCAAGAAGAAGGTCCAGCAGCTTAACGGAAGGATCATCGCACTCAGCCGATTCATCTCTCGGTCGGCAGAGAGATGCCTCCTGTTCTTCAAGATCTTGAGACAAGCGAAGGACTTCTCTTGGCCGAAAGAGTGTCGGCAGGCCTTCGAGGATCTAAAAAGGTACCTGGCCTCCCCGTCATTGCTTGTAAAGCTGGTAGTCGGAGAAACACTGTACCTTTATTTGGCAACCTCTCCAGAGGCGGTTAGCTCAGTGCTCGTCCTGGAGAATGAGAGCCGAATTCACCAACTCATATATTACACCAGCAAAGTGCTCCACGCAGCCGAAGCCCGATACTCAAAGATGGAGAAAATAATATTCGCCTTGATCGTGTCCGCACAATGACTCCACCCGTATTTTCAAGCACACACTATCGTGATCCTCACCGACCAGCCCCTGAGGGCGATCTTGCACCGTCTCGACACATCAGGACGACTAGCAAAATGGATAATGAAGCTGAGTGAGTTCGACATTCAGTACTGACCAAGACCAGCCTTGAAAGTCCAGGTCTTGGCCGACTTTGTTGCAGAGTGCCCGACAACCGACCAAGGATCGAAAGGCGGGAGCCCCGGAGAAGTTGCAATCTCTGAACCCGACCCCGAGTCTACCTGGGTGTTGCACATCGACGGAGCCTCCAACGCTTGAGGGAGTGGAGCCGGGTTCCTGCTCACCAACTCAGAGGGAGTGGTTACCGAGTATGCCCTCCGGTTCGACTTTAAAACTTTCAATAATCAAGCCGAGTACGAAGCGCTCCTCGCTGGCTTGAGAGTAGTGAAGGAGCTCGGGATCGACAGCCTCAGAGTCTTCTCCGACTCTCAGCTGATCGTGGGGCAAGTTAAAGGTGACTTTGAAGCGCGAGATCCGACCATGGCAAAATATCTCCAGAACGTGAGAGATCTCGTGACACACCTCAAGTATTTCGAGATCTCCCACATTCTCAGGATGGAGAACGCTCGGGCCGATGCACTCTCCAGGCTTGCAACATCAGCCTACGATGCCCTGGATCGGACACTGGTGGAGAGTCTCAACCAGCCCAGCAACGACAGGGTCGAAGAAGTGCTGCAATTGATGACCGAGCCAAGCTGGATGGATCCGATCGTACGATATCTGACCGACGAAACCAGTCCTGAAGATCCCGTGGAAGCTAAATGACTCCAATGGGTGGCCTCCCAATACGTGATAATGGATGGCCGACTCTACAAAAGGTCATTCTCCCTTCCCTTGCTCAGGTGCTTGGGACCGACTGACGTGGACTACGCGCTCAGAAAAGTATATGAAGAGATCTGCAGAAACCACTTGGGGGGCAAATCCTTGGCCTACAAAGTCCTACGGCAGGGTTACTACTGGCCCACCATGAGAAAGGACGTGGCTGAGTTGGTTCGAAGGTGTGAGCCATGCCAGAGGTACGCCAACATACAACACCGACCAGCCAGCCAAATCACTCCTATCGTCGCCCCGTGGCCCTTCGCCCAGTAGGAGATCGACATACTTGGTCCTTTTCCTCCGACATCTGGCCAAAGAAAGTTCATAGTCATCGCAATCGACTACTTCACTAAGTGGATAGAAGTCGAATCTCTAGCGCAGATCACCGAGCGAAAGATGGAAGACTTCATCCAGAAGTCTATCATTTTCAGGTTCGGACTACCGCACACCATTATTACCAACAATGGACAATAATTCGACAACCGGGACTTCTGAGAGTTTTGCGCGAGATTTCATATCACGCACCGACTGACCTCGGTCGGGCACCCACAGTCCAACGGTGAGATCGAGGTGACCAACCGGACTATTCTGCATGGACTAAAGATCCGACTGAATGAAGCCAAAAGCCTCTGGGTCGAAGAATTGAATTCCGTCCTATGGGCGTACCGAACGACACCCCCATGTCCCAACCGGGAAATCTCCTTTCAACCTGACCTATAGGTCGGAGGCGATGATCCCGCTCGAGATCGGGCTACCATCGACTAGAGTCGAGCAGTACCAAGAGCCGGACAACTCCGAATGTCGGAGAGCCGACCTGGACCTCCTACCCAAACTTCAGTGCGAGGCTCAACTCCGCATGGCTTCCTACCGACAGAGAGTGGCCCGATACTATAACAACAAGGTTAAGCCGAAGCTTTTCAGGCTCAGGGACCTGGTCTTAAGAAAAGCAGAAGTTTCGAAGCCTCTAGACCAGGGAAAGTTAGCTCCAAACTGGGAAGGACCCTACAAGATAGCGGACACCTACGGACCGAGAGCTTACCGACTGGAGACTCTAGAAGGAAGCACCATTCTCTGAACTTGGAATGCCGACAATCTAAGGCTGTACTACCAATAAATTTTATGTACCCTTGTTCGGAATACAAACTTAGCCTCAAAACTTCGGAGTCTACAATCTCGGCTCTCCAATGGTGCGTTGGTGCTCGCTAGTACTCCGAACCTCGACGCCGCGACTTGGGCCCAGCATTCCACTAGAAATCTGCGGCCCAACCGCCGACGGCGCGTCGGACTCTTACGACGACTGACATTATCTACTTTGGTGGAAGGCCGACGATGGCGATGGGACCCTCCTAAGTTTAAGCCGCACCCCTTCCTCAGCCAGCACCCGAGTAAGGTGACTGGCTAACTTGCCGACTTGGCTCCAGTCAAGAAAGGCAAAAAGCCAACGCGACCAACGTCGCGTTCGCAACATACCGATCAGGTCACGACCGATCGAAGGGTATTCGGCTTGCCACCGTTTATCGCACGTCACGACGCATACGCCCGACAGAGAATCGGGCAACGGATGACCGGCTTGTCATCTACTAAATGCGTCGGACATCGTTCAACTACTGGACCCTACAAGATGATCGGGTCGAAGGGCTATGCCCGAAGGACGGGCGATGCCCAACTCGACGAATATGCCCGACTAAGGTCTGGGCAATGGATGCTCGACTTAAACTCTCGACTGTTGGGCCATACGACAGTCGGGAGGCCGATCGAAAATCGGAGCTCGCTCCGCCTTTAACATGGCGCGCGCGCCACCGACTGTCCTGGCTAACTTCTGGGATCTTACCTAATGCGTCGGGCCTACGACTTATACGTTCAAAGGTGTTTCGGCGAAACATACATTCCAAGCACAACAAGCAATTCAAGTAAGAGAGAAAAGTTAGAAAAATACATTTTCGATTTCATTCAAGTTTGAACGGAGTTTACAAGAATGGGTCGAAGCCCGACTGCAAGTACATCAAACAAAAGTAAAAACAAAACATACTCCGACTAATCACCGGAGTCGGCTTCCTCTATCGGGAGAAGACCTGGGGCGGTCGGCGTATCCACTCGGGTCGGGTTAGCATCAGGGGTCGGAGCCGTCTGGCCTTCGGCCGCCTGGTCTATGTCGGCCTCCACCACGGTAGTGCGATCTCCTGACGACGGGTCGGCCACCTCTCCAGCGGCTTGGCCCTCCGACTCTGGGGGGACGATGCTGCCGAGATCTAGCTCCATGGTATAAGCTTCGAATGGCTTCCCGAGCATCCTCATACCCCACTCGGTACGAGAGGAAGCCGCTCTCCAAAAGTTCCTCCCGGTATTCATCAGAGCCGCAGAAGTCCTCCACGGCCTGACCTATGGCCTCTCTCGCCGACTCTGCCTCCGCCCTCGCTATGTCTGCGTCGGCCTGGGCGGAGGATAAGTTTTCTTCGACCTTGGCGAGGTTCCCCAAGCTTATCCGGAGCTGCTCGCGTTCGGTCTTGAGTTCCTTCACAGAGTCATTCCGCTCGTAATGCAGCCGGCGAATAGTGCGGGACTTCCACTTGGCGTCCTCGCGAGCCGACTGCAGCTTGGTCCCCGAAGCGGCCAGAGCGCCAGTAAGGCGGGAGACCTCCCCGATGAGGTGGGAGATCTCCTCTTCAAGCCGGGCCTCCCAGTCGACTGACTGCTTCAGCTGGTCAACCAACACCGCCTTGTCAGCCTCGGCGGCCATGGCCTTATCTTTTCAGGCTGCCCGAAGATCGTCGAATCTCCGATATCCGGTCTCCAACTCGGACATATTGTAAATCAGCTGCAAACAACAAGACCAACCGTCAGAAAGCCGAACTTGTAAAAAATGATGACGACGAAAATGAAAAGTAAAGGAGAAAGACTTACTCGGATCAGAGTCGGATGGAAGGAGGAGAGCATGTCGGATACCTGCTAGTTCTTCATGACCTCATGATCGGCCGGCAGGATGATCGCCTGGCACAACCTCCTGGCCAAGTCATGGTTGGCCAGGGCCGATGCTCCTTCGTGAAATAGAGAATCGGACGACGCACCACGGCCAGCCGACCTCCTATCATCGTCGGGTGCCATCGGGGCCTTCCCTCATTCGGACACCCAGGCCCTGACATCAGAAAGGGAGGGCAGTCTCGAGCCCGACAGGGTCCCTCCCAAGGGCGCAGCGGCCGCCGATGCAGGTTGCTCGGGCTCACGTGCCTCTGCCCAAACGTCTTCCGCCGGCTGATCGATCGGCACATCCTCGACCGTCTCCTCGGCTGCCCGTCCCTCGGGTGAGGCCGCTCCCTCGACCGATCGTTCCTCGGATGGGACTTCAGTGGGCACTGTCAGCACCGATAGTGTGATGCCCGACTCTCGATCCGACGCCCGTTCGGAGATGGGCTCCGCTCCGGCCGCTGTCGGTGCTACTTGGGGCCTTTTGGGAGGCCGTGATGGTTCGGCTCCATGCACCGGCCTCTTCCATGCCGCATGTTGTCGAATGCTGGCCTCCATTAACCTCACCCTCGGTGGCATATCTGCAACGATGATAGAGGATCAGCATCAAAAGAGAGAGAGAGAGAGAAGAAAAACAGACCTAGACGAGGAACCGAGCTGAGACCGACATCATACAGGGCTTGCTCGGTGACGAGCTCCCTCTGCTTCGGCATCGAGATGTCCTTCAGACGGTAAAAGTCTTCTCGGTCCTCGGCCTCCATCCGACTGTTCTCGTTTGGTTGGGTTCGGGGGTCCCCCCAGCGGGAAGGAACCCCCAAGGAACGGGAGAAAAGACAAAAAAGAACTGGTTCTTCCATCCATGAATCGACGATGGAAGACCAGTGATGAAGGAAAGACCCTTCCGAGGGTTGAAATACCACCACCCTCGAGCTTTAGGATGGGGTCGGAGAATGAATAAGGCTCGAAAGAAGAAAATACGAGGATTGGTCGGCAAAAGCCGACACAACAAAGCAAAGCTGACTACCAGTCGGATCGAGTTCGGCACAAGCTGCGCCGGACACAGTCCGTAGTAGTCTAGCACGTTCAGGACAAACTCCGAAATCGAAAAGCGAAGGCCGGCCCGGAGGTCCTCGACGTAAAAAGCCACCTGGCCCGAGGGCGGATTGTTAACCCGATCGTCAGCTCCAGGGACGAACAGCTGAAACTACTTCGGGATGCAGTACTGCTCCCAGAGCCGATCAACGTTCGGCCCCGAAAGTGAAGAGACCTCCACCTCCGGGGTCGATCAAGAATCGTCAGTCGGGTTCTCCGACCGACTTCCTCGTGGAGATGTTCTAGCCATCACGCTAGAACCGAAGTCAAAGAATGAGAAGAAGAAGGAAGAGAACTACAAAGAAGCAAGGAGAAAACGAAAGACAACGACAAAGGCTCCTAGGAAAAAGACTCTCTAAGGAAGGAAACGGGGACAACTACCTGAGGCAAGGGACCACACGGCCAGAGTCTCGGCAACAGGTTTGAAAAGTAGAGTTTTGGATGCCGGTGATCCTGTATATATAGAGCCCCTCAATGGTCGAGATGAAAGCACGACCAGCGAGGATCTTCCAGATCGTGACACATGGCAGCATCTGGGCCTTCCTTCGACCCGACAATTCGATGCACCTGCCTCAGATCAGGCCACGTCGCCTCCATCCGCCTGAACGGATTCGGCCAAACGGCCCCCTGCCATGCGGCAGAAAAGTCGTGGCGGTTCGCGTTCCCGAAGAGACGACGAAAACGGCGGTTTCTATTCCCGATAGGATGCCTGACACCGATGGGACGCCTGACACCGACGAGACACCTGACACCGATGAGATGCCTGACACCCATAAGACATCCGGCGCCGGACCGAACGTTGATACGGTCACCTGAGTCAGAGCATAATGCGATGGATTTCCACTCCTTTCGCCCGATGTCGCCGCCCCACGCGAGGACGTTAGCCGGCACGCCATCCGACTCAGGAGTGGAGGGGGGCAACTGTTGGGATATACCGACCGGTCCCTCTTACGTCGACTCACCGTCGGGCCTGCCTGGCTGGCGCCCGACTCTACCGACCGCAACGACCGACGACTGCCGACACTGTCCGACCGAAGGTATGTCGGTCGGGCAGACCCTTTCCGTTCCCGACTGCCCAAACGACAGAGTCTCTTCCGACTCTTGCGACGTGCCGGATTGGCCGTCGGAGAGTTCCTGGGTCTTCACCCGACATCCCACAACCAAATGCTGATGTATGGTCGATCGACTCCCCCAAACATCGTACGACTGCTGAGGACCGCCGTCCTGACAAAGGCATGCGACATAGCCACCCTGGGACATTGTCCTGTCAAGGACATAGATTAATTCCAGCGATGTGACGACCCATGGTGATTTGACAATCCGCGGCGACTCTGACAGCCTTCGGCGACTTAACAACTCCCCCAATTGTCTGCGCCATTAATGACGGCGCCATGCCGCGCTCTACTATAAAACGGGGAAGGCAACAGTGCTGCAGATGAGGTTCTTTCGAAACCCCTGAACTCCCCCCTCTCTAGCTCTCTCTCTCTCTCTCGCTGAACTCCTTGATTCTTTTCTACTGTTGCCTAGTCTCCTCTCTGACTTGACCGTCGGAGGTCCCTGCTGGAGTCATCTCCGATCAGTGCGGACTTCTTTTGCAGGCGCTCATTCTCGACGACCAGACGACGAGGGGATTGGCCACAACAGATTTGACGCGCCAGGTAGGGAAAGACAGGGATCACGACCTTTTACTATTTTCGTATGTTGATATTAAATGTAAGGGTGAGAATGGTATAGATAATAATATGAAACACCTGTTACTATTTTCGTATTACAAAAATTGATTTTTTTTTCATTGTTGTTCTCGTACCATAGAATTATATATATCGTTATCGTTACCATATCGTAAAAATAATACGATAATGGTACAGTAACAATAATTTATCATAATAAATAATTCATCTAATATTTTTTTAAAAAAATAATAAAATCACTAAAAAAATATTTTTACATCTATAAAACACTAAAAGTATTTCTAGAGAAGTGGGAAGTTGCATAAAAGAACTAAAAAATATCTCTAAAAAAATATTTTTATATTTATAAAACTAACAAAAGTAATTATATATTTATAAAAATAATTAAATTTATAAAAATATCTTTAAAAGTGGTATGGTATGGTAATTAATGATATATTGCACTTTTTATACTATTTTAGTATCATAAAAAATAATATTTTAATTTTTTATTACCGCTTCCGTATCATTTTTTAGAAGGTATCATTTATGTACCATTATCATTTAACGATATCGATATGATTTTACGATAACAATTCGATATATAATTTGTTAGGGTTTGACGCCTCGAGATTCAGCCCACAGCGAGGTTCGCGGCGAAAAACGGAGTCCAACGAGACTAAGATCATCTAAAACGAAGCTCGGATGGAGGAGATACGAGCTTATGAAGTCGGCACGAGAATCGAGGCGGTGGAGGACCGCCGGCGGCGGGCGGCAGCGGCGCGGCCGCAGGCGGTGGCCGACGCGGGACGCGCGACCCAGGCCCGCGCGGTGGGGGCCCGCGGCCCAGGCGGGCGCAGCCCAATCGGGCGCGCGGCCCAGGCGGGCGTGCGGCCCAGGCCGGGCGCGCGGCCCAGGCGCGCGCAGGCGCGGCCTAGGCCCGCGCGCGCGGGCCGGCCCAGGCCAGTGGGCCTGCTGGCTCTTGCCCCGGTCCACCGCCCGGCCTGTGGACTGCGTGGGCGTTTCCCACGCGTTTCTTGCGGTCCACGGCACTATTCCATGGACCGGAGCGCGATCGGACGGCCAAGGTGGCTCCCGGTCTTGATCCGACGGTTCAGAGGGTTTTTGGGCTTGGTTTAGGATTCCTAATCCTTCTCTAATCAAGTTTAAACCAGGTTTAAGCCTTTAAAAAGGCCTGAGATGAAACAGAGAGGGTGGTTTTCGGTTTTCTCGCCGCCGTACGAACCAGAGGAGAGAGAGAGAGGCGTGAGGCACTGTGAGAGAAGGAGCAGGAGGCTCCTGGACAGCGGTTGCCAGGCTCTTCAGGGGTTCAGGGGGTCTCCAAGAGAGAGAGAGCTTTTGTGAGGGGAACTTTATGTGAGAGAGAATTGGGTGTACAATGGTTGAGGGTGAGGTCTCCTCTTGTAAAATTTTCTTTTCATAGTGAAGTTTGCATGTCCCATGGAGGCAAGCCCTTTTGTGGCTGATCCACGTATTTTGATTGTTTTTTCCTTTTGTTTTGTTTCTTCTTTCTTCCTGCTGCATCGCGTGGTACTTAAAGGATCTTGGGAGGTGGTGTCCTGGCCAGACTTCCACCCAACAAGTGGTATCAGAGCAAGGCGGTACAAGGACGTAGATTGCAGTGGTGGTGAGCAAGACTGAAGATGGAAAAAATAGGAACAATCAAGATGGAGATCAACAAGTTCGATGGTAAGAGCAATTTCTCCTTGTGGCAGGCAAGGGTGAAGGACGTGCTTATCCAACAGGGGTTGATCGATGCTCTCTTGTGCGATGAGAAGCCGACCACCATGGAGGTGCGGGATTGGAAACGGCTACAGATGCAGGCGGTGAGTACCATCCGCATGTACCTGGCGGATGAGGTGGTGATCCATGTGCTGAGCGAGACTTCCCCGACGGTGCTGTGGTCGAAGCTCGAGGAGTTGTACATGGCGAAGTCTCTCACCAACACACTTTTTCTCTAGAGGCAGTTTTACCAACTGCGGATGACTGAGGGATAGAGCGTGCAGGAGCATCTGAGCCACTTCCAGAAGATCCTCACCGACCTTCTCAGCGTTGGCGAGAACGTTGAGGAGAAGACCAGGGCGCTGGTTTTGCTGGCGTCGCTTCCTTCTTCGTACGAGTCCTTGGTGACTGCTCTTCTAGTGGGGAAGAGCACTATCAAGATGGACGAGGTCACCGCGGCGATACTCCAGAATGAGATTCTCAGGAGGGAGAACCCAGCTTCGAGCTGAGGTGTCGATAGCTCAGCTTTGGTGGCTTCTGGAGGTGCAGGAGGTGGTAGACGGAGCGACAGGAGATCTCATCGAGGGCGGTCTAAGTCCAGGAGGGACTTGAGCAAAACCAGGTGTTACCGGTGTGAGGAGTTGGGGCATCTAGCCAGAGATTGCCCTCAACTGAAAAATCAGACGGTGGCTGCTGTAGCGACGGCCGACAGTGATTCAGATGGAGATGTCTTCGAGATATCTGACGAGGTATCTACTTCTTCCCAGCAGTGGATATTAGATTCTGCATGCCCCTATCATGTGTGTTGCAGAGAGGAGCAGTTTGACTCCCTGGAGAACAGTGAGAGCACTGTATATCTGTCGGATGGATCGAGCTGTGCGATCAGAGGTATTGGGACGGTCAGCTGGAGGATACATGACGGTGCAGTGAGGAGATTGGGGGAGGTCCGATACATACCCGATTTCAGACGGAATCTTATCTCACTTAGCAGACTGGATTCGAGAGGCTACAGGACGATAGCTGGTGGAGGAATCCTGAGGGTGCTACGCGGCAATAGGATTGTGCTGGAGGGGAAGAAGGGGAGCAGAGGACATTATTACCTGGCAGGGAGCCCAGTGCGAGGTGGAGCATCGAGAGCCAGTGGAGCCTAGAGCGAGGTGGAGCTCCAGGAGGCGGATCGGGCATGAGACAGGAGACTCGAGAGGACGAGAGGCGACGTCGCAAGGTAAGATTCCTATTGCCGCAGGATGATGCCCCGAGCAGGTCTCAGGTCAGGAGGAGCACAGCATACGACGGAGATGGGATCGAGCAGCCTGGCTCGACTCCCATGTTTGCCCATCCATGATCAGCAGGCGATTGCCCCAGGGCGTGGGGGCGAGGAGATTCAGAAGCTCTCGGAGTTTGGAGGAGGCCGAATATCGAGTCGAGATGGAGATTGTTAGAATTTGACGCCTCGAGATTCAGCCCACATTGAGCCCACAGCGAGGTTCGCGGCGAAAAACGGAGTCCAACGAGACCAAGATCATCTGAAACGGAGCTCGGATGGAGGAGATACGAGCTTATGAATTCGGCACGAGAATCGAGGTGGTGGAGGACCGTCGGCGACCGGCGGCGGGCGGCAGCGGCGCGGCCGCAGGCGGTGGCCGGCGCGGGACGCGCGACCCAGGCCCGCGCGGTGGGGGCCCGCGGCCCAGGCGGGCGCGCGTCCCAGCCGGGCGCGCGGCCCAGGCGCACGCAGGCCCGCGCGCAGGTGCGGCCCAGGCGCGCGCAGGCGCGGCCCAGGCCCGCGCGCGCGGGCCGGCCCAGGCCAGCGGGCCTGCTGGCTCTTGCCCCGGTCCACCGTGGACCGGGTGGTCCACCGCCCGGCCTATGGACCGCGTGGGCGTTTCTCACGTGTTTCTCGCGGTCCACGGTACTATTCCATGGACCGGAGCGCGATCGGACGGCCAGGTGGCTCCCGGTCTTGATCCGACGGTTCAGAGGGTTTTTGGGCTTGGTTTAGGATTCCTAATCCTTCTCTAATCAAGTTTAAACCAGGTTTAAGCCTTTAAAAAGGCCTGAGATGAAACAGAGAGGGGGGTTTTCGGTTTTCTCGCCGCCGTACGAACCAGAGGAGAGAGAGAGAGGCGTGAGGCGCTGTGAGAGAAGGAGCAGGAGGCTCCTGGACAGCGGTCGCCAGGCTCTTCAGGGGTTCAGGGGGTCTCCAAGAGAGAGAGAGCTTTTGTGAGGGGAACTTTATGTGAGAGAGAATTGGGTGTACAAGGGTTGAGGGTGAGGTCTCCTCTTGTAAAATTTTCTTTTCATAGTGAAGTTTGCATGCCCCGTGGAGACGAGCCCTTTTGTGGCTGATCCACGTATTTTGATTGTTTTTTCCTTTTATTTTGTTTCTTCTTTCTTCCTGCTGCATCGCGTGGTACTGAAAGGATCTTGGGAGGTGGTGTCCTGACCAGACTTCCACCCAACATAATTATTTTTAATTAAATATACGTTAGAAAGTAATGGCTACGTGGATCAATCGGATAAGATGACTCAATCGGATAAGACGATGTGTTCTATGCTAGATTTTTTACACTGTTTATGGTGTGCAAAGAATTTTTTTTTTTTAGCGATGAGGGTTGGGCCCAATCAAACTTGATTTGAAATTAATTTTGAGCTCAATGTCCATCAAGCTCGGTTTGTTTACCACTGTTTTGACCTCAGTTCAAGCTAAATTTCAAATCAAATTGAACTCGTCTAATTTTTTTTGATCAACTCGCCCAAATCAACCTGAAGTTAACGCGAGATTGAGAAAAGAGAGTACATCAATCGAAACTTTGATCCAATGGTCCATCTGTACCTCTGGCCATGTTTAATATGGTACTTTAGCATTTGTGATCGCCTAAAGCTCGTCCTTTGTCTCCGTTCTTTTCGTCTAGGGGTGGGCTGGCAAGTTTCCAAAGAGGAGTAGGAAGCCTCTAGGAGACTTGGGTTGCGACTCTACTGCAGACTCCTGACCATGCATGGATACCGAGGGACTCTTTTTCTGTCAAAAAAGGAGTATGAAACGAAGACGGAATCGGGCACTAAGACTTTCCAAACTTAATCGTTAATCAATTGTCTTTTTTTTCACCCCCTTTTTCTCCTATATAAACCCACCACCGTCCCCTTTTTCTCCTGTATAAACCCACCACCGTCTCTCAAAAATCTTAGAGAGAGAGAGAGAGGTAGCATGGAGTCTGTGACGAGGGTGAAGGACGAGGGGAAGGGTCGGCAGGGGTCGGTCGTTGGCCAAGCTAAGGCGAGTGGTGGTGATTTCTTCCAGATGCCAGTGCACTACCCCCGGTACAAGAGAGCTGACTACGAGACGATGCCCGAGTGGAAGCTCGATCGCCTGCTCGCCCAGTACGGCCTGCCCGTCTTCGGCAACCTGGAGGAGAAGAGGAACTTCGCCATGGGGGCCTTTCTTTGGCCCGATAATACCCATAACGTCTCGCTTGATACTGTGCATCCATAAGAGAGAGAACGGTGATCAGTGACCTTCATGCGCCCCAGAGTCTTCGCGAATCTTAACGGGATTTCTTTCTTTCTTCTTCTCTTTTAAGCTAAACCTGGTAGATTAGTAGTTCACTATGATTTGTTTATCCGCTGCAATATTTTATGTTTTGCATTTTTAGTTGAATAAATATTTAATGAAATAAGATGTCTTCATCTTTTAAATCTCTGCTCTTGCTGGTTCTATTTGCTACTGATCTTTGACGACGGATCAAGTCTGGCTTACCTGAATTGCTGCGAAAATTAAGCGCTGAGAAATTATGAGCAAAGGAGAAACTATATTGTTTATTCTATTTCTTCTTTTTGTAATTTAAATTTATTGAATTAATGAATCAAACTTCAGAAACGAAATCCTCTAGGGTGCAAATTTTACACCACAATTATACGGTATCATTATAGATGGCCATCATGTCATTCATCTCGAAGATATATCGGATGAACTGTATATCGTATTGAAAAGTAAACAGACATCTTTCAAGATAAATAAAAATTGTTTGTCTCTAAGATAGATGACATGACAGCTATCTACAATAATATAAAATTCTGCAGCGCAGAAGTAAGACTGTGAAGGACTGAACTTTAATTTTCATCCTTTTGATTTGTACCATTGGTCATAACATAATCGGTGCCATCCTATTTGGCTTTTTATTATTATTATTTTTTTAACTACTATATTTTGACAGGCTTTTGCTTAGATGGAATACCCTAAGTGACGAGCTCCATGACCATAGGAAAATTTTGACAGGAAGAAGTTAATTACTTGCTTAAAAGATTCCTCGACTACTCCTTTTCAATTAAGCTTTTCCAATATCAAATGAGAAGTAGCATTACTGCTCTCACCTGAGCAGCTAATTCTAAGACAAACAGAAAACTGATACTTTCTAGAGGCAAAGCGTTAAAGATGATATACAATTACCACAAATGTATTTAGCCCAAATGTTTGCACAGACTACATCAAAAACAAAAAAAGAAAAAAAAAACACACACACGCACACATACAGAAGTCTAAAGTGCTGATAAAGAAGAGTCCAGCAATTCCTGATGCTCTAAACCTTTTTATACCGATCTTTGTGCTTTGTGATATTGAATAGCCTAAATATATGTGCACACACATATATATATATATACATATATACACACAGTGCAACAAATATACTGAGAAAAGAAGAGGAAAAAATGTGTATTGAGATGGAAGGGATATAAACATGAAAAACATATACATTAAAAGATATGATATTATTATGAAATCAGTAAATTATATAATTTTAAAAATATTAAATATCAAATGAGGTTTGCATCTATGCATTGCTGCACTGTTCGTTATTTACATAGCATACCAATACTGATGATAGAGAATGTATTGCTCTTAGGACATATTTGGTTTGCGAGAAAAATTTTTTTTCTTGAAATGTTGTGTTTGAGAAGTTGATTTATGAAAATATGATGTATGATAAAGTTATTTTGATATGTTTGGTTTACCGCAAGAGTGTAGTTTATTTCGGAATGATTTATATTCAGTTGAGCATCTATTTTTTTTAAAAAAATATATAAAATACATATTATATCATTAATATAAAAAAAATTTATCATATTCTATATATTATTATTATTTATAAATAAAAAATTATAATTGTTAAAAATATTTTTAGTTATAGAACGTGACAGAGGGTTAGAGACATTGTGATGAAAAAAATATTTATTTTAGCCATAGATTTTTTGATAGCTCAAAAGGATATTGATGGAAAAAAACTTTCAATTTTCATTAAATGAAAAAAATCAAAGATTTATATCCTACATAAATTTTTTTTATAAAATATTAAAATTATATTTTTATGATGATATCTTTTTCTCAATCTGTTTTTTTTTTTTTTTTGAAACTCTAACCAATTTTTTTTAAAAAAAAATCACTCCCGTGCTTTCCTCCGTCCACTTTTGACGGACCAAAACGAGGCCTTTAGTTTGAACCATAGATACAAATCACTTTCGAGTGGGCCCCGCGCATGGATGGACTTCCGGCCGCTGGGCCCGCAGAAGCTCTCCTTCTGGAGAGCATTTCACATCATGGGAGAACCTGGGCTGACCAGGGAAAGAAGCATTCTTTCGAAAGCGCTACCTAGTATGGTAGGTGATGGGTCCCGCATCATCGCATCCGTTCATTGGATAAATCACGCCTCCATCCGCCAAAATTTTATACGCTCCCCAGGCCGGTTTCCCGAACCTTCCAAACCGCGCATGATAGGAATTTTGAAACAGCCCGCGCATGATCGGACAACAAATTCCAGACAGAAATGAGAGCCGACGGATCATTGGACCTCGACATGTGTACACAATTCTTGAATCTTTGGACAAAATACTTCCACGAGTATCCGTATGCACTTAACATGACGGACAATTTTGGCGCTTTAACTGCCGTAGCACACGATTCAGATCAAATTAGACCCGCCAACGAATTGGATTTAGATCAAAATCTGGATATTCAGATCCAAACTCGATCTTAATTACTGATCCTGATCATATCTATATTTATTTTATCTAATAAATAAAAATAAATTAATATATTTCTCACTATTGTGGAGCAGCATTTTGATTTTTCAATATCATTCTCCTCGTATTTTTCATGGGGAGCGAAGATTGAGAAATTGATGTGATTCATAATGATTGTTTAGAGTTTGACTTTATTATGATAACCATCAAATATACCTCCACCATTTTATTGAAAATTTATCTTTAATCAAAATCTAGATCAATATAAAATATATAAAATAAATTTTGATATATGTTGATATGGGTCATATCCGGATGAACTTAGTCGGATGAATTCCAACACAAATTGCTATCTATATCTAGATAAATTTAGTTATGAAAACATGAATATTATTCAATCCACTTTCACATCTAGAATGATTGGTAAGAAAATCTATGGGTTTCTGGCTCATTCTAGGAGTTGCGATCGTTATTCGGTTCGTCATATGGTTTGTGCAGTGACCAAATTGGATTTCTCTAGAGTTGGGCCTAGCCTCTGAAGACCAACATTGTGCTTGAACTTCTGCCTACGTCCACTGACCAAGCAGGATACTAGTCTTCATTTTGTTTAGTACTTGTTGGGATATACCGACCGATCCCTCTCACGCCGACTCACCGTCGGACTCGTCTGACCGGCGCTCGACTCTACCGACCGCAACGACTGACGACTGCCGACACTGTCCGATCAAAGGTATGTCGGTCGAGCAGACCCTTTCCGTTCCCGACTGGCCGAATGACAGAGTCTCTTCCGACTCTTGCGACGCGCCGGATTGGCCGTCAGAGGGTTCCTGGGTCTTCACCCGACATCCCACAATCAAATATCGACGTATGGTCGGTCAACTCCCCCAAACACCGTACGACTGCTGAGGGCCGCCGTCCTGACAAAGGCATGCGGCATAGTCGCCCTGGGACATTGTCCTGCCAAGGACATAGATTAATCCCAACGATGTGACGGTCCACGGTGATTTGACAATCCACGGTGACTCTGACAGCCTCCAACGACTTGACAACTCCTCCAATTGTCTGTGCCATTAATGATGGCGCCATGCCACGCTCTACTATAAAACGGAGAAGGCAACAGTGCTGCAGAGGAGGTTCTTTCGAAACCCCCTGAACTCCCCCCGCTCTAGCTCTCTCTCTCTCTCGCTGAACTCCTTGATTCTTTTCTACTGTTGCCTAGTCTCCTCTCTGACTTGACCGTCGGAGGGTCCCCACCGGAGTCACCTCCGGTCAGTGCGGACTTCTTTTGCAGGCGCTCGTTCCCGATGACCAGGCGATGAGGGGATTGGCCGCAACAGATTTGGCGCGCCAGGTAGGGGAAGACAGGGATCACGACCCCCACAGAACTCGAAACACCCTTTCAAAATGACAAGAACCAGGGCTCAGCGATCGAGGGCCACCGGATCGGCAAGGCACTCTTCCCGCTGGGAAGAGGCCTCTCTTCCACCCTCCATGGCGGAACCTAGCTCTCCGCATCCTGTGGTGACTACGGAGGCGCAGATCACGACGATCGTGCGGTAGATGATCGTGCTAACGGACATGGTCAAGAGCCTTTAACAACAACCAACCCGGTTGCCGCACTCACCGACGGAGCAACCGGCGGCACACCCGATGCCCTCCAGGAGCAGCCGCCGACGTCCGCGTCGGTCTCCGTCTCCTCCTCAGGAGCAGCCGTCATAGCACTCCCACTGAGAGGGGGAAAGGCAGACACGGCGTGATACCCACCAGTCTCGACGACCATCTCCTTCCCAGCTGGAACGAGCAAAGAAGGAGAAGCGGCCGCGAACACCGTCCGCCTCCCTCTCAAATTCGTCGGGAGACTCCACCCTCAGGATCTCTTAGCACCGATGGGCCGATAACTACAAACGCAGGTTCAAAGAAATCGACCGTCAGCTTGCCCAGCTGCAGGTGGACGGACAGAAGTCCTCGAACGACGTCGACTTTCAGACCGTCCAACCTTTCTCCCGACTCATCCTCGACGAGCCAATCCCTAGTCGGTTCAAGATACCTCATGTGGAGCCCTACGACGGCTCCACTGACCCAGTTGACCATCTGGAGAGCTACAAGGCTCTCATGACGATCCAAGGGGTGACCGATGCCCTCCTTTGCATCGGCTTCCCTGCCACACTTCGCAAAGCCGCCAGGGCCTGGTACTTCGGCCTTCACTCGGGAAGCATTCACTCCTTCGGTCAGCTCGAACATGCTTTCGTGGCCCATTTCAGCACTAGCTGGAAGCTCCCATGAACCTCGGACAGCTTTTTTTTCCTCAAGCAGGGAGAAAATGAGACGCTCCAATATTTCGTGATGCGATTCAACGCAACCACGCTCGAGGTTCGGGACCTCAATGAAGACATGGCTATCTCAACCATGAAGAGGGGGCTAAGGGGATCCCGATTTACATACTCCTTGGATAAGATCCTCCCTCGGACATACGCCGAACTGCTGGAGCGCACGTACAAATACATGCGTGCGGACGAAGGAGCTTCCGACCGATGCCTGACTGAAGCCAAGGGCCCAAAGGAGAAGCGAAGGAAAGGTCGGGCTCCTGCCGAGCCTAGCAGGCCCCCGACCAACAGACATGTCTCACCCGAACGACGGAGCCCGAAATCGCCTCGACGGCGGAGTCCGAGGCTGACACGTCCCAGATATGACTCCTATACTCCTCTCTCTGCTCCTCGTGCGCAGATTTTGATGGAGATTGAAGGGGAAGAATATCTGCGACGGCCTCCACCTTTGAAGGCAAAGGACCTCGACCGACGAAAGTTCTGTCGATTTCATCGGGGCCACGATCACAACATCGAGCAGTGCATCAACTCAAGGATGAAATTGAGGCCCTCATACGTCGAGGGTATCTCAAAAAATTTTGAAGGAACCCGCCGACTCGACCCGTCCCCGACCGACGACCCCGACCGACTGAGGAGGCGACGAACAATCAGCCCACGGTCGGGGTCATCAACATGATCTCGAAACAACTGGACCCGGGGACGACTGCTGGAGGGGAGCCGACGAAGAAGCTACGCTAAGACGATGTAATTACTTTTACAGATGAGGACGCTCGGGGAATCCAAACTCCCCATGATGATGCTGTTGTTATCTCAGCAACAATAGTAAATTATGATGTAAGAAGGATTTTTGTTGATAATGGAAGTTCGACTAATATTTTATTTTACTCGACCTTCTTTCGAATGCAACTGTCGGCTGATCGGCTCGAAAGAGTCTCCACGCCCCTGGTGGGTTTCGCCGGAGAGGCCGTCACGGTGGAAGGAGAAGTTACTCTTCTCGTGACAGTCGGAACCGAACCACGATAAAGCACCGTCCACTTAACTTTTGCGGTCGTCCAAGTACCTTCGATCTACAATGCCATACTTAGAAGACCTGTGCTAAACGCCCTCAAAGCTATAGTCTCGACCAACCACCTGCTGGTTCGGTTTCCGATAAAAAATGGAGTCGGGAAGATGCGCGGGGATCAACAACTCGCTCGGCGATGCTTCCAGATCTCTGCTCGAAGTAACGAAGCAAATGACTCCCTGACAGCCGACAAGATGGACCAGCGGGGAGAGGAAGAGCGGGGCGAGCCGGCCCAACAGCTGGTTTCCATCCCGATAGCGGAGAATCCCAAATGGATGGTTTGGGTCGGATCCCAATTGTCCGACCTTGAGCGACGGCAGCTAGTGGAGCTGCTGAAGGCCAATGCCGATGTATTTGCTTGGTCGGCAGCGGATATGTCCGGCATCTTTTCAGAGATGATGACTCATCAACTCAACATCAATCCTGGAGTGAGGCCGGTGAGGCAGAAGAAGCGGTCTTTCGCTCCTGAAAGACAGAAGGCCATCGACGAGGAAGTGGACAAGTTACTCGAGACGGGCTTCATCAGAGAAACCACGTACCCCGATTGGCTTGCCAATATTGTCATGGTAAAAAAGGCCAACGGAAGGTAGAGGATCTGCATTGACTATACCGACCTAAATCGTGCCTGCCCGAAAGACAGCTTTCCATTTTCAAAAATTGACCAACTGGTAGATGCGATGTCCGGGCATCGACTGCTCAGCTTCATGGATGCCTTTGCCGGATACAATTAGATCCGGATGGTGCCTGAAGACGAGGAGCACACAGCCTTTGTGACCGTGAAGGGCCTTTACTGCTACAGGGTAATGCCCTTCGGACTGAAGAATGCCGGGGCCACCTACCAGCGACTCGTCAATAAGGTCTTCAAGGACCAAATCGGGCGCAACATGGAGGTGTACGTGGACGACATGCTGGTGAAAAGTGCACAGACCTCAGACCATGTCCAAGACCTCGAAGAGACTTTTTGCACTCTTCGACGACATCGGATGAGGTTAAATCCGACTAAGTGCACCTTCGGAGTGACTTCAAGAAAGTTTCTCGGGTTCCTCATTTCTCAACGAAGAATTGAGGCTAACCTTGAGAAGATAAAGGCAATCATCGATATGCGGCACCCGGACACCAAGAAGGAGGTCCAGCAGCTTAACGGAAGGATCATCGCACTCAGCCGATTCATCTCTCGGTCGGCAGAGAGATGCCTCCCGTTCTTCAAGACCCTGAGACAAGCGAATGACTTCTCTTGGCCGGAAGAGTGCCGGCAGGCCTTCGAGGATCTGAAAAGGTACCTGTCCTCTCCGTCGTTGCTTGTAAAGCCGGTAGTCGGAGAAATACTGTACCTTTATTTGGCAACCTCCCCAGAGGCGGTTAGCTCAGTGCTCGTCCGGGAGAACGAGAGCCGAATTCACCAACCCATATATTACACCAGCAAAGTGCTCCACGCAGTCGAAGCCCGATACTCAAAGACGGAGAAAATGATATTCGCCTTGATTGTGTCCGCACAACAACTCCGCCCGTATTTTCAAGCGCACGCTATCGTGGTCCTCACCGACCAGCCCCTGAGGGCGATCTTGCGCCGTCCCAACACATCAAGATGACTGGCGAAATGGGCAATGAAGCTGAGTGAGTTCGACATTCAGAACCGACCAAGACCAGCCTTGAAAGCCCAGGTCTTGGCCGACTTTGTTGCAGAGTGCCCGACAACCGACCAAGGATCGGAAGGCGGGAGCCCCGGAGAAGTTGCAATCTCCGAACCCGACCCCGGGTCTACCTGGGTGTTGCACATCGACGGAGCCTCCAACGCTCGAGGGAGTGGAGCCGGATTTCTGCTCACCAACTCAGAGGGAGTGGTTACCGAGTACGCCCTCCGGTTCGATTTTAAGGCTTCCAATAATCAAGCCGAGTACGAAGCACTCCTCGCTGGCTTGAGAGTAGTGAAGGAGCTCGGGATCGACAGCCTCAGAGTCTTCTCCGACTCTCAGCTGATCGTGGGGCAAGTTAAAGGTGACTTTGAAGCGCGAGACCCGACCATGACAAAATATCTTCATAAGGTGAGAGATCTCATGACACACCTCAAGTATTTCGAGATCTCCCACATTCTCAGGACGGAGAACGCTCGGGCCGATGCACTCTCCAGGCTTGGGACATCAGCCTACGACGCCCTAGGTCGGACACTGGTGGAGAGTCTCAACCAGTCCAGCATCGACAGGGTCAAAGAAGTGCTGCAATTGACGATCGAACCAAGCTGGATGGACCCAATTATACGGTATCTGACTGACGGAACCAGCCTTGAAGATCCCGCAGAAGCTAAACGACTCCGATGGGTGGCCTCCCAATACGTGATAATGGATCGCCGACTCTACAAAAGGTCGTTCTTCCTTTCCTTGCTCAGATACTTGAGACTGACTGATGCGGACTACGCGCTCAGAGAAGTACATGAAGGGATCTGCAAAAATCACTTGGGGGAAAAATTCTTGGCCTACAAAGTCCTACGGCAGGGTTATTACTGGCCCACCATGAGAAAGGACGCGGCTGAGTTGGTTCGGAGGTGTGAGCCATGCCAGAGGTATGCCAACATACAACACCGACCAGCCAGCCAAATCACTCCTATCGTCGCCTCGTGGCCCTTCGCCCAGTGGGGGATCGACATACTCGATCCTTTTCCTCCGGTATCTGGCCAAAGAAAGTTCATAGTCGTCGCAATCGACTACTTCACTAAGTAGATAGAAGCCGAACCTCTGGTGCAGATCACCGAGCAGAAGATGGAAGACTTCATCCAGAAGTCTATCATCTTCAGGTTCGGACTACCGCACACCATTATTACCGACAATAGACAACAATTCGACAACCGAGACTTCCGAAAGTTCTGCACGAGATTTCATATCATGCACCGACTGACCTCGGTCGGGCACCCACAGTCCAACGGTGAGGTCGAGGTGACCAACCGGACTATTCTGCATGGACTAGAGACCCGACTGAATGAAGCCAAAGTCCTCTGGGTCGAAGAATTGAATTCCGTCCTATGGACATATCGAACGACACCCCCGTGTCCCGATCGGAGAATCTCCTTTTAACCTGGCCTATGGGTCAGAGACGATGATCCTGCTCGAGATCGGGCTACCATCGACTAGAGTCGAGCAGTACCAAGAGTCGGGCAACTCCAAATGTCGGAGAGCCGACCTGGACCTCCTATCCGAACTTTGGTGTGAGGCTCAACTCCGCATGGCTTCCTACCGACAGAGAGTGGCTCGATACTATAACAACAAGGTTAAGCCGAAGCTTTTCACGCTCGGGGACCTGGTCTTAAGAAAAGCAGAAGTTTTAAAGCCTCTAGACCAGGAGAAGTTGGCTCCGAACTGGGAAGGACCCTACAAGATAGCGGACACCTACGGACCGAGAGCTTACCGACTGGAGACTCTAGAAGAAAGCGCCATTCTCCGAACTTGGAATGCCGACAATCTAAGGCTGTACTATCAGTAAATTTTGTGTACCCTTGTTCGAAATACAAATTTAGCCTCAAAACTTTGGAGTCTACAATCTCGGCTCTCCAACGGTGCGTCGGTGCTCGCTAGTAGTCCGAACCTCGACGCCGCAACTTGGGCCCAGCATTCCACTAGAAATCTGTGGCCCAACTGCCGACGGCACATCGGACTCTTACGACGACCGACATTATCTACTTTGGTGGAAGGCCGGCGATGGCGATGGGGGCCCCCTAAGTTTAAGCCGCGACCCTTCCTCAGCCAGCACCCGAGCAAGGTGACTGGCTAACTTGCCGACTTGGCTCCGGCCAAGAAAGGCAAAAAGCCAATGCGACCAACGTCGCGTTCGCAACATACCGACCAGGTCACGACCGGTCGAAGGGTATTCGGCTTGCCACCGTTTATCGCACGTCGCGATGCATACGCCCGACAGAGAATCGGATAACGGATGACCGACTTATCATCTACTAAATGCGTCGGACATTGTTCAACTACTGGACCCTACAAGATGATCGGGTCGAAGGGCTATGCCCGAAGGACGGGCGATGCCCGACTCAACGAATATGCCCGACTAAGGTCTGGACAACGGACGCTCGACTTAAACTCTCGACTGTCGGGCCATACGACAGTCGGGAGGCCGATCGAAAATCGGGGCTCGCTCCACCTTTAACATGGCGCGCGCGCCACCGACTGTCCCGGCTAACTATTTGGGATCTTACCTAATGCGTCGGGCCTACGACTTACACGTTCCAAGGTGTTTTGGCGAAACATACATTCCAAGCACAACAAGCAATTCAAGTAAGAGAGAAAAGTTAGAAAAATATATTTTCGATTTCATTCAAGTTTGAACGAAGTTTACAAGAATGGGCCGAAGCCCGACTGCAAGTACATCAAACAAAAGTAAAAACAAAACATACTTCGACTAATCATCGGAGTCGGCTTCCTCTACCGGGAGAAGACCTGGGGCAGTCGGTGTATCCACTCGGGTCAAGTTAACGTCAGGGGTCGGAGCTGCCTGGCCTTCGGCCGCCTGGTCTGTGTCGGCCTCCACCACGGTAGTGCGATCTCCCGACGACGGGTCGGCCACCTCTCCAGCGGCTTGGCCCTCCGACTCTGGGGGGACGATGCTGTCGAGATCTAGCTCCGGGTATAAGCTTCGGACAGCTTTCCGAGTGTCCTCGTACCCCACTCGGTACGAGAGGAAGCCGCTCTCCAAAAGTTCCTCCCGATATTCATCGGAGTCACGGAAGTCCTCCACAGCCTGACCTATGGCCTCTCTCGCCGACTCTGCCTCCGCCCTCGCTATGTCTGCGTCGGCCTGGGCGGAGGATAAGTTTTCTTTGGCCTTGGTGAGGTTTCCCAAACTTATCCGGAGCTGCTCGCGTTCGGCCTTGAGTTCCTTCACGGAGTCGTCCCGCTCGTGACGCAGCCGGCGAATAGTGCGGGACTTTCGCTTGGCGTCCTCGCGAGCCGACTGCAGCTTGGTCCCCGAAGCGGCCAGAGCATCGGTAAGGCGGGAGACCTCCCCGGTGAGGCGGGAGATCTCCTCTTCAAGTCGGGCCTCCCGGATGACTGACTGCTTCAGCTGGTCGACCAATACCGCCTTGTCAGCCTCGGCAGCCATGGCCTTATCTTTTCAGGCCGTCCGGAGATCGTTGAATCTCCGATATCCGATCTCCAACTCGAACATATTACAAATCAGCTGCAAACAACAAGACCAACCGTCAGAAAGCCGAACTTGTAAAAAACGACGACGACGAAAATGAAAAGTAAAGGAGAAAGACTTACCCGAATCAGAGTCGTGTAGAAGGAGGAGAGCATGTCTGATACCCGCTGGTTCTTTATGACCTTATGGTCGGCCGGCAGGATGATCGCCTGGCACAATCTCTTGACCAAGTCGTGGTTGGTCAGGGCCAACGCTCCTTCGTGAAACAGAGAATCGGACGACGTGCCGCGGCCAGCTGACCTCCTGTCGTCGTCGGGTGCCATCGGGGCCTTCCCTCGTTCGGACACCCAGGCCCTGACATCAGAAAGGGAGGGCAGGCTCAAGCCCGACTGGGTCCCTCCCGAGGGCACAGCGGCTGCCGATGCAGGTTGCTCGGGCTCACGTGCCTATGCCCGAACGTCTTCCGCCGGCTGATCGGCCGGCACATCCTCGACCGTCTCCTCGACCGCCCGTCCCTCGGGTGAGGCCGCTCCCTCGACCGATCGTTCCTCAGACGGGACTTCAGTGGGCACTGTTGGCACCGACAGTGTGATGACCGGCTCCCGGTTCGACGCCCGTTCGGAGACGGGCTCCGCTCCCACCGCCGCCGGTGCTACTTGGGGCCTCTTGGAAAGCCGTGATGGTTCGGCTGCATGCGCCGACCTTTTTTATGCCGCATGTTGTCGAACGTCGGCCTCCGTTAACCTCACCCTCGGCGGCATATTTGCAACGACGACAGAGGATCAGCATCAAAAAAAAGAGAGAGAGAAGAAAAATAGACCTGGGCGAGGAATCGAGCTGAGAACGACGTCATACAGGGCTTGCTCGGTGACGAGCTCCTTCTGCTTCAGCACCCAGATGTCCTTCAGACAGTGAAAATCTTCTCGATCCCCAGCCTCCATCCGACTGTTCTCGTTTGGTTGGGTTTGGGGGTCCTCCCAGCGGGAAGGGAACCCCCAAGGAACGGGAGAAGAGACAAAAAAAACTGATTCTTCCATCCATGAATCGATGATGGAAGACCAGTGATGAAGGAAAGACCCTTCTGAGGGTTGAAATACCACCACTCTCGAGCTTTAGGGTGGGGTCGGAGAATGAAGAAGGCTCAGAAGAGAAAAATACGAGGATTGGTCGGCAAAAGCCGACACAACAAAGTAAAGCTGACTACCAGTCGGATCGAGTTCGGCGCAAGCTGTACCGGACACAGTCCGTAGTAGTCCAGCATGTTCCGGACAAACTCTGGAACCGGAAATCGAAGGCCGGCCCGGAGGTCCTCGACGTAAAAAGCCATCTGGCCCGGGGGTGGGTTGTTAACCCGACCGTCGGTCCCAGGGGCGAACAGCTGAAACTGCTCCAGGATGCAATACTGCTCCCGGAGCCGATCAACGTTCGGCCCCGAAAGTGAAGAGACCTCTACCTCCGAGGTCGATCGAGAATCGTCAGTCGGGTTCTCCGACTGACTTCCTCGTGGAGATGTTCTAGCTATCACGCTAGAACCAAAGTCAAAGAATGAGAAGAAGAAGGAAGAGAACTACAAGGAAGCAAGGAGAAAACAAAAGACAACGACAAAGGCTCCTAGGAAAAAGACCCTCTAAGGAAGGAAACGGGGACAACTACCTGAGGCAAGGGACCACACGGCCAGAGTCTCGACAACAGGTTTGAAAAGTAGAGTTTTGGATGTCGGTGACCCTGTATATATAGAGCCCCTCAACGGTCGAGATGAAAGCACGACCAGCGAGGATCTCCCAGATCGTGACACGTGGCATCATCTGGGCCTTCCTTCGGCCTGACGATTCGACGCACCTGCCCCAGATCAGGCCACGTCGCCTCCATCCGCCTGAGCAGATTCGGCCCAACGGCCCCCTGCCATGCGGCGAAAAAGCCGTGGCGGTTCGTGTTTCCAAAGAGACGGCAGAAATGACGGTTTCTATTTCCGATAGGATGCCTGACACCGACGAGACGCCTGACACCCATAAGACATCTGGTGTCGGACTGAACGTTGATACGGTCGCCTGAGTCAGAGCATAATGCGATGGATTTTCACTCCTTTCGCCCGATGTCGCCGCCCCACGCGAGGACGTTGGCCGGCACGCCATCTGACTCAGGAGTGGAGGGGGGCAACTGTTGAGATATACCGACCGATCCCTCTCACACCGACTCACCGTCGGGCCTGCCTGGCCGACACCCGGCTCTACCGACCACAACGACCGACGACTGCCGACACTATCTGACTGAAGGTATGTCGATCGGGCAGATCCTTTCCGTTCCCGACTGGCCGAACGACAGAGTCTCTTTCGACTCTTGCGACGCGCCGAATTGACCGTCGGAGGATTCCTGGGTCTTCACCTAACATCCCACAACCAAATACCGATGTATGGTCGGTCGACTCCCCCAAATACCGTACGACTACTGAGGGCCGCCGTCCTGACAAAGGCATGCGGCATAGCCGCTCTGGGACATTGTCCTGCCCAGGACATAGATTAATCCCAGCGATGTGATGGCCCACGGTGATTTGACAATCCACGGTGACTCTGACAGCCTCCGGCGACTTGATAACTCCTCCAATTATCTGTGCCATTAATGAAGGCGCCATGCTGCGCTCTACTATAAAACGGAGAAGGCAACAGTGCTGCAGAGGAGGTTCTTTCGAAACCCCTGAACTCCCCCCTCTCTAGCTCTCTCTCTCTCGTTGAATTTCTTGATTCTTTTCTACTGTTGTTTAGTCTCCTCTCTGACTTGATCGTCGGAGGGTCTCCGCCGGAGTCACCTCCAGTCAGTGCGAATTTCTTTTGCAGGTGCTCGTTCCCGGCGACCAGGCAATGAGAGGATTGGCCGCAACAGTACTCATTAGAAATAATTGGGAATGATAGCAAGGGTGGAAAAATTTATGGGTTCCATGTTGTTCTTATGTCCATATTTTGCTACAAACTAGTGAATTTCTATATGAAGATAGGTGAAGGCAACATTGGCACCAAACTTCTACTAATTCTTGCTTCTATCATTGCTTTTTTCTAAAAAATGCTTAGTCATTGGTTCTAAGTTTGTGAAGATGTTTCTCAAACATTTGGAAAAAGCAAAAGGATTTAGTTGCCGGATCGTCCCTAATCGAATATATCCTTTTCTTTGGTTTCAAAAAATAAATCAAAAAATTGAAACAATACCAAAAAGATCCCAAGTGATATAGCATATCACCTTGTCAAGACCTTCAAATGATCTGCTTCACCAACCATATATCCAATAAAATTTAAAGGAACTTGTTGGGATATACCGACCGTACCCCCTCACGTCGACTCATCGTCGGGCCTACTTGACCGACGACCCCGACTCTGCCGACCGACGGCTGCCGTTACCGACCGATCGAGGATACGTCGGTTGGACAGACCTTCTTCTCTCTCTTGGTCGGTTGAACTATGAAGTCCGATGCCCGACTCTCGCAGCGCACCCGACTGACTGTCGGAGGGGCCCCGAGTTTTCACCTGATGCCCCTCAACTAGCCGCCGATCTACAGTCGGTCGGCTCCTATAAATACCGTACGACTGCTGGAAACTGTCAATCCTGACAACGGCATGCGGTACTGCCGCCTAGGGGCATTATCCCACCTAAGGCATGGGTCGACCCTAGCGATTTAACAGCCCCACGGTGATTTGACAGCCTCACGGTGACTCTGACAGTCCTCAGTGGGTTGACAATCCTTCGATTGTCAGCACCATTAATGACGGTGCCATACTGCGCTCCACTATATATATCGGGGAAGGCAACAGTGCCAGGAGGTCCTTTCGAACCCCTTGAATCCCTCCTCTCTCTCTCACCCTCTCTCGTTGAGTTCCTTAATTCTTGTCTACTGTTGCCTAGTCTCCTCTCTGACTTGACCGTCGGAGGGTCCCCGCTGGAGCCACCTCCGGTCGGTGCGGACTTCTTTTGCAGGCGCTCATCCCGGCGACCAGACGATAAGGGAATTGACCGCAACAGAACTAAATAATGGTATACAAAGAAATAAATTATAGCATAAATCTCCTTACGGTGAAGGGAATAAATGATGTCTTTTTTTTTAACTAAGCTCTTAATATTCTCAATCCAATGCTATTAGTTTTCATGTAGATTATGATGAAAAATTATTAAGGAGCTTGGAGAGAGAGTTCAAAAAATGATGAATCAGTAAGTGTCAGTCATGAGCATCAACTTTACCGAAAAGTTCTTCTTCTATCTGGAGACACACACACACACACACCCCTAACTCTGGAGCTGATCAATTTGTCTCCCTAATTTGCAAAGCAAAATACGATTTGCTCTAGCTGATAATTTAACTTACAGTAGATTGTGAAATTATCGATTAAACTATTGGGGGCTAATTGACAATACCAGATCAGTCAGTGAAATTATTTCACATATCTTAAATCTAATATATATATATATAGAGAGAGAGATCTCTCAATAGAAAAGCATCCATCCACCATGTGGTAGCAATATAGGAATAAAAATAGAGACCGACAAAAGTGATCCAGGAGGAGTGGATCACGATCTTCTTTGGATGGAGGCCTGATCTCGGCAGGCAAAAAGACCTCGAGCGGCGGCCGTTCTCCTCACAGGATCTGAGACAAAGCCTTCGTGGAGGACGGTGGAGGGAGAGCATGCGAGGGACAGTGTCATGGCTGTCGACCGACGAGGGTGATGGCGGCTTTGGGGAAACCATGGCGATGGCATGGGTCGGTCCGAGAGAACGAGAGAGAGAGAAAGAGGAAATTAGCTGGGAAAGTGACGATATTTTAAAATCGGATCGGTGCAACAGAAAAAGGCTAGATCACGATCTTCTTTGGACAGAGGCCTGATCTCGGCAGGCAAGAAAACCTTGAGCAGCGGCTGTTTCCCTCACGGGATCTAGGATAGAGCCTTCGCGGAGGGCGGTGGAGGGAGAGCGGGCGAGGGACAGCGTCGTGGCTGTCGACCGACGAGGGTGGTGGCGGCTTTGGGGAAACTATGGTGATGGCCGGGGTCGGTCCGAGAAAATGCGAGAGAGAGAGAGAGGGAATTAGCTGGGAAAGGGACGACATTTTGACATCGGATCAGGGAGGACGAATGGGGGGTTCAGATCGGGGAGGACGAAGCGGCCATAGAGGTCAAGGATGTCGTCGGCGAGGGGGGAGAATTCGTGAAGAAGGTTCGGGGAGGGGTCGAGGATGCAGATGCGATTGCCGCGGCAAGCAAGAAGATCTCGAGCGACGGTCGTTCCCCACACGAGATCTGGGACAGAGCCTTTGCGGAGGACGATGGAGGGAGAGTGGGCGAGGGGCGGCATCATGACTGTCGACCGACGAGGGTGGCGGCGGCTTTGGGAAAGCCGTGGCGATGGCCGAGGTTGGTCCAAGAGAATGCGAGAGAGAGAGAGAGAGAGGGAATTAGCTAAGAAAGTTCGACGTACCTTATAAATATTTAATAATTTTTAAATTTTTAATATTTGAGTTAATTATTAATAGTATTTGTTCCTCAACGAATGCATTCCATGAGGATGAGAATTTTAAGCACATACTTATATGGCCTGTTACATGCCTTGTTTTTTTACTAAAGATGTGAATATCTTGATGAAAATTATGACAGATGACTTAGAAAATATAATCTCAGGAAACATAATATTTTTATATCTCAAAATTGACATGAATTTAAAATAATAAAATAAAATAAAATAAAATATTTTTTAATATTATATTTTTTAAATATTTTTAAATATTTATATTTTCATTTACAATATTTAATACCATCGATGATATCTGTTGGTGCAAAAATCCGCTTGCGCCGGAGAAGCTGGAGTCGAGGGAGTCGCGGTCGCCGTCGGGACCTGCAAAAGAAGTCTAAACCAGAGGTGGGGTTGCTCCGGCAAGACCCTCCGACGCTCAAGTCAGTTCTCTGCCTCAACAAGAATGGAGTGCTCGAACGGAAAATTTAGCAGAGTTTTGAGGTAAAAAATTAGAGCTTATTGAATAACGTATCTGGGGCCCCCTTTTATAGACGGAGGGGGCAGTAGCCTGATAGCGACATCTGTAACCGTCTGGCAGTGGGCTGCCCAGGGTCAGGCGGAATTTGCTGCGAAGAGTAGTGGAGTGGACCCGTGGCTATCCCCGAGGCGTGCCACGTGGAGTCTGCCGCGGGGAGTGGAGCGGCGTCTGTTGTCGCGACTTGCCAGCGGATGGGAGAATCGCGCGGCATCCGTCGCAGGAAGTGGAGCAGGATCGTGGCCGTTATTGTGGCCTGCCAGGGAGTAGTGGAGCTGCGCGGGATCCGTCATAGGAAGTGGAGCAGTGCTATGACCGTTACTGTGGCCCGTCAGAGAGTGATGGAGCTGCGCGGGATCCGTCATAAGTAGGGATGGCAAAATTAACCCGACCCGATGGGTATACACTCTACCCGAACCCGGTCAAACCCGAAAAGTAGGGTTTGACTGGGTTTGGGTTCGGGTTTGGGTAAAACCCGAAAACTATAGTACGGGTATGGGTAGGGTATGGGTAGTGCTATTTTCTACCCGAACCCGACCCGAACCTATGGATATGGATAATATCCGAACCCATATCTGAATATATATATATATATATATATATATATATATATATATATATATATATATGTATATATATGTATATGTATATATATTCGGATATGTATATACGTATACATATACATATATACATATCCGAATATATATACATATACATATATATATATATATATATATATATATATATATATATATATATATACACACACATATATACACACACATATACACACACATATATATGATCTCTCTCTCTTTCTCTCTCTCTCTCTATATATATATATAATTATATATATGTATGTATATGTATGCATGCATATATGTATGCATGTATGTATGTGTGTGTGTTAGAAGTGTGTATGTGCGTATGTATGTATGTATATATATATAATTGGTAATTCTATTTTTGATTGATAATATGCATAAAATTATTTTACTTTTTTTTTTTTGTATAGAATGAATGGGTATGGGGCGGGTATGGATTGGGTATGGGTAAATAGGTTACCCACGGGTATCCCCGAACCCGTTGGGTATGGGGATGGGTATCTCTTTTCTTACCCGATTGGGTATCGGGTAGGGTTTGGGTATAGGGTATTAAGTTTGGGTTTGGGGATGGGTAGTATACTACCCGACCCAAACCCTACCCATTGCCATCCCTAGTCATAAGAAGTGGAGCAGGATCGTGGCTATTATCGTGGCCTGCTTGGGAGTGCAGATTCGTCGGTTGAAGTTCGGCAGCGGTCGGAGCTGATGACGGAGCCCGGCTCCCGTGGGAGTCCGGGCGGAGTCCCCCTTGAGGTTGGAGTCATGGGCGGAGTCCGGCTCCCGTGGGAGTCCGGGCGGAGTCCTCTTGGAGCTGAAGTCGTGGGCGGAGCCCGGCTCCCGTAGGAGTCCGGGCGGAGTCCCCTGCAATCAAAGTCAGGTGCGAAGTCCGGCTCCCGTAGGAGTCCGGACTGATCTTACCGGCAGTCGAAGTTGGCGACGGAGCCCGGCTCCCGTGGGAGTCCAGGCGGAGTCCCCCTTGAGGTTGGAGTCGTGGGCGGAGTCCGACTCCCGTGGGAGTCCGGGCGGAGTCCTCTTGGAGCTGAAGTCGCAGGCGGAGCCCGGCTCCCGTAGGAGTCCGGGCGGAGTCCCCTGCAATCAAAGTCAGGTGCGAAGTCCGGCTCCCGTGGGAGTCCGGACGGATCTTACCGGCAGTCGAAGTTGGCGACGGAGCCCGGCTCCCGTGGGAGTCCGGGCGGAGTCCCCCTTGAGGTTGGAGTCGTGGGCGGAGTCTGGCTCCCGTGGGAGTCCGGGCGGAGTCCCCTTGGAGCTGAAGTCGCGGGCGGAGCCCGGCTCCCGTAGGAGTCCGGGCGGAGTCCTCTTGGAGCTGAAGTCGCGGGCGGAGCCCGGCTCCCGTAGGAGTCCGGACGGAGTCCCCTGCAATCAAAGTCAGGTGCGAAGTCCGGCTCCTGTAGGAGTCCGGACTGATCTTACCGGCAGTCGAAGTTGGCGACGGAGCCCGGCTCCCGTGGGAGTCCGGGCGGAGTCCCCTTGAAGTTGGAGTCGTGGGCGGAGTCCGGCTCCCGTGGGAGTCCGAGCGGAGTCCTATTGGAGCTGAAGTCGCGGGCGGAGCCCGGCTCCTGTAGGAGTCCGGACGGAGTCCCCTGCAATCAAAGTCAGGTGCGAAGTCCGGCTCCCGTAGGAGTCTGGACTGATCTTACCGGCAGTCGAAGTTGGCGACGGAGCCCGGCTTCCGTGGGAGTCCGAGCGGAGTCCCCCTTGAGGTTGGAGTCGTGGGCGGAGTCCGGCTCCCGTGGGAGTCCGGGCGGAGTCCTCTCGGAGTTGATTCTGCTGAGAACTTCGGCTGCGGGTATTTTATACCCAACAATATCTTTTTTATTATTTTAAATTTTTAATTTATAAAAATATTATTTAAAAAAAAATAAATACATTTCGTGAATGAGGTTCTAAATTAATTACATCAAGGCTTATCTCAAGTTTCCCAAGGCCAACCGCGGGTCCGAATCCATTGCACTGTCGAAGCGCGTGTATCCCGCGTTTTTGCTTTTCCAGCATCGACCGCGGCATATTCGACCGCGGGGTGCTTCTAGAAAGGAGTGCGTCCACCGGCGACCCTCGTCTCCTCTCAGATTTCTCACTGCCCTCGCTTTAGCAATAAATCACGTAATTGCCACCCTGGACATTGAACGTCTGGGGAAGTTCTTTTTGTAGCTTGGTTGCCCACATTACATGCTGCCAAGCCTGGAAGCATTCGTCCATTTGGTTGCTTTATACTTTTTGTTCTTTTATAATTTTATACTGTCAGCCACGGATACCTAATCTTATGACCATGTCTCACATAAAATCCAGTCCTGTTTTTTTTTTTTTTTTTTTGACAGAACAGTCTTATAAAGTTTAGTAAGCACATGCAAACCACAATTGAACTCCCTAAATGTTTATAAAGAGTGCTATATTACTTGAACAATGCTTAGGAAGAACAAGAGTAAAACTTACGCATCTAAATAGCACTTCAATGAAGATGTATGTGCCAATCAAATTGCTGGCATTGGAATAGCAGATATTTCTTTTTTAATGAATAAAAGTGATTGTGTAGTTCTAAAGCCAAACAAAAGCAAGCCACACAAAGATACATGCTTAAGCATCAAAATTCATGCAAAATATCAACTGCTATTGAACCATTGAACAATAATAAAGTTTATCTAGTTAAAATTATAGAATATTATAAATCATTGCAAGCAAATCTATCCAAGCCACCCTATTTGTATTGGGTGATCACCGGCCAAGTCAGACTAATTGGTGATTAGCACCTTGGGTGCATAAACTCTCAACGATTGTAAATATGTACGCTTGCAAGAAATGTTTAATAGTAAAATAAGAAGATGTTTGATTTATAATCGAAATCGAAATGAAAATTGGAATAGTTTGGAATTAGAATAGTCAAATCTTCTGAAGTATTTGATTCGTGATCGAAATTAAAATCGAAATTAGAATAAGAATTTGAATCAATAAAAGAAAGTAGAGATTGAGTTCTATATAGATCGAGTCATTTCCATTTCATTCCGAAATCGAAATCAGAATGAAACTCCTTCCAATCAAACGGTTGGAATGGGAGTCATCTATTTCGATTTTGATTTCGATTTCAAATTCCCACCTTCTAACCAAACAATTTTTAAATTTTTTTAAAATTTTGATTAATTTAAAAATAAAAAAATTATAATTTCATCGATTCCTGCACCCAAGCACTCGTGACCTTGAGAGGGTGACGCAACACAAGGAGCAGCAATAGCTGATTTTAACGGAACCATGTAGGTCACAACGAGAAAAGATCATAGCCATTCATAATGAAAGATGTGAGATCATAGACACGATCAACAATGTGAGGACATTGTTCCCTCCTCCGGATCACCATGTTAATCAGGCCCCACGTGTGACCAGCCGTCTGACACTGACCTCCCTCGCTCCTCGTTACCACGCAGCGAATCCCTTCCCTCAGACTTGCCATTGCGTCAAAGCAAAGCATGGAACCGATGGGCCCCATCTCCGTCGCCGCCACGAACCTTCGCGCGTCACCTCCCAACCTCTCGCCTTATTTCCACCGCACTTGGTATCCCCATATTAGCTCCCCATTGGGTTAAAAACCCGCGTCACATCGACTAATATCGATTGTTTATAGCACTCGTGCATGACATTTGGGGAGCGTACCGGCCTATACCGAAAAACCCGTCCCCGGTCCCAACCTCGTGGTATTCTCGGAATTACTTCCAGAACCCAAGGGGTATTTCCCAAACGCGCCCACCCAATCGCCTGCAAGATCGCCATAAAAGCCCCCTCAATCCCCCAATTTCTTCACTCTCTTCTCATCTGGTTTCAATTTTCTCGTTCGAGATTTCTCAGAAATCCAAAGCGATGGCGTCGCGCTACGAGGTGGAGGTGACCATCGGGTCGGCGCGCGACCTCAAGAACGTGAACTGGCGGCACGGCGATCTCCAGCCCTACGCCGTCGTCTGGATCGACCCCGCCTCCAAGTGCTCCACCAAAGTCGCCGTCGACGGCGACGTCAACCCTGAATGGGACGAGAAGGTTGTCCTCTCCTTACCCCCCGGCCAAACCCTGGACGATGCCGTCCTCTTTATCGACATCGTCCACGCCGGCGCCGCAGAAGACGTCAAACCCCTCGTCGGCTCCGCCCGTCTCCCCCTCCGCGAGGTCATCGACGACGCCGGCATCGGCGGCAAGGCATCTCGCGCCCTCAAGCTCAAGCGCCCCTCCGGCCGCCCCCATGGCAAGCTTGACGTCAGGGTTGCCATCAAGGAGCCCTCCCGCTACTACGACCCCTACGCCCCGCCCTACGGCCAGCGCTCCGTCTCCCGGGACTACCAGTACGGCTACGGCCAGCCGTACGCGGCGGCGCCACCTCCGGCGGGGTACCCTTACTCCACCCCAGCGCCGCCACCGGCGGGAACCGGGTACCCGTACGGGGCACCGGCGCCGGCTTACGGAGCTCCGCCGGTGTATGCATCGGGATCGTACGGGGCGGCGGGATCATACGGGGCGCCGCCGGTGGCGCCGGTGGAGGAGAAGAAAAAGTCAAAGTTTGGGATGGGAACGGGGCTGGCGGTCGGGGCGGCGGCTGGTGTTCTTGGGGGTTTGGCGTTGGCGGAGGGAATAGATTACGTCGAGGATAAGATCGCCGACGACGCGGCGGAGAAGGTGGAGGACGATCTCGGGTACGATGATGGCGGCTACGACGGTGATGACTTCTGAGCTCTCAGATCTAAAAGCAACGGAAGTTTCTGTTCTAATTAATAATTTCATCTATCTGAACGTTATACTTTTTGTTACATCTAAGTGTTGGATGTTTTGGTATTAATGGTTTTACTTTTATCTCAGCGTGGGTTTAATTCATGAGATCTTATCATGTTTTCTCTTTTGGGGATTTTGAAGAAGAACGGAATGTAGATCCTTTTGCTTATGTGCGAAGGGGAGGATAAGCATATGCTTTGGAATTGTGCTTTGGATGCTTATATTGCATCATATGTCAAGGAATTTGTTTGTACACTTGTCCAGCATTGTATATTTTGGTACGTTGCTTGCCAGTCCGCAGGGATCGCAATAATTTTTGTAAGGTATATTCTTGGTAGTGCCGTCTTCCACAATATCAGGCCGAGATAAATGTGACTAGGAGTTACGATCCACAGTAATTTTATAGACCATTAAAATCAAAATAATTTAGGCAGGCTTGTCAATGTTTGTTTCTTAGTGCTTTCGGATGCGGAAGTCAAGTTGGACCAGATTAAATTGGTTTCTTTTTTGTTTGCAGATAAATTTTCTAGACTTGGATGAGGATGACCTGCGTAAAATCAAAACAGAGTGGAATTAAGTTGGGTTGAGTTGAATGTAATTAGACTGTAAAGGCATACGAATGGTGGGTGGTGGGTTTTCAATTTGTGAGCGCATATATCGGATCCGTAGGATGATGACTTTTTGGCTTATCTTGGGCTTGACCTTCTATCTTGGACCGACGTCATTCAGTAAAGCTTTTGGGTGATGCTGAAATTAATGCCCAAAAAAATAAGATCGTCTATCGGACGGTTGATCTAAAAAAAATAAAAAACAAACAACAACAACACGAAAATATTTGTCTGAGCTCTTGAATTAAGAAGAGATAGAATCCATGAAGAAGCTGAAAGAGATAAAATAGAGGAGTAGATTTTTCTTACGCGCTACTTCTGCTTCGTGTAAGTTAAGAATCCAATCAAAATAAACTGCATGAACAAAAACTAATCTAGAAGGCAATAGAATTTAGGGTTGGATTCGTCTCTTATCTTCTACTTCCGGGACGAGATGCCTTCGGCATGAAGGAAGGCGCCTCTTAAAGGGAATCTCATCCTGGCCCACTCTGACACCAAAGGCAGGGCCACGGACTAATTCTGATTTCAGGCAGGTCATATTGTAAAAATTTGAGGGTATATTCCCACATCTATCAATAAGCGGTGTCGTGCAAACACACAAAAATATCTTTTACAAATTCCAGGGTTTGCAAAATGACATAAACCATGCTTTGAAAATATCTAACGTTTAGGGAACAAAATCTTCATAAGCAAGAGAGGAAGGCGCCCCGCTCTCGTCATTCTTGACCGAGTGGAAACCACACTGTAGTTAGACTCAAAAAAGAGAAACAAAAATCAAGTCAAGACGGACTGGAATTGTTATGCTTCCTCTCAACACTCATCTTACATTCTTTGTGCCAGATGCTATGCATACAAATTTTATATGTGTTCTCAGCACCAAGCGAATCTCGAACGTTAGTGTCCATTTTGCCCAGCGGTTCAGAAAAAAAACCCGGTTTCCAATACCTAAAGCGTTCCCTTTCTTTCATTTTTGTTTTGGACCGTTTCCTTTTCTAGATTCACCAGTGGATCTGGTTACGGTTTGTCAGGGAAAAAACCCCGCCCCGACCGGACATTGAGCTACAACACAATTGGGTATCGGGTGGCGCTTGAGAAGCCGACTCATTTATCAGATCGGGCTCGGGTCTGATCGAATCCTCCACCCTCACGGAGAGACGGAGGGGAGATGATAGCCCTCCCTCCCTCCCCCCCTCTCCCGAGTCCCTGCCTCCCATCGAGATCGGAAACCCTGCTCTCCGCCTCCGCCAACGGGGGGGACCCCTTCCCCGTCCGCTGCCGCGAGGAGCTATCGCTGGCAGCCACCGACCGCCCGGGTAACTGGTAAGTCCTCTCCTTCTCCCTCTCCCCCTCTTTCTGCTTGCTTTGACTCCTCCGTCACCCCCTCCTCCGGTGGCGTCGCCGTCGTTCCGTCTCCAACCTCCACCATCATTCCTTCTGCGATCCTGGCCGCCCCGCCCGTCCTCCGTGTCCTCTTCCCACCTCTGCCCTCGCCGGCACCCTCGATCCCAGTCTGCCACACCCCTCGTCCTCATACCCCGCTCTGCCTTCCTCGATCTCGACGTCGCCCAAGAAACCACCTTCTTTGCGCATATCTGGGGTACGTTAACACCTAGAGTTCCCGCCGACATCCTCTCTTGAGGGCCAGGGGGTCTCCGACAAAAAGCCTAAACCCTAACCCTAGCTTTAGTTTTAGCAATAAGCTGGCTCAAAGGTTGGGATTGGGTTTCCGATGCCATACCTGGATCGGCTTTGAAGCGCCTCTTTGTCCACCTTTGATACAATCGATCTCTGGGAGGGATAATAGTTGCAGGAAGAAACATGCTTAATTCCCTCTTCCAAATGAAACCCTCTGTTCGACATTTAAAAAAAAAAAATGCATTATTCATTGATATTTCTCTCACTGATTATAAATACCCTTTTTTCAACCACCTGCTGATCTAGGAAATCAAAACAAAAAAAAGGAAACTAAGACAAATCACCCATTAAATCAGGAAAAAAGTGTCTAAAGTATTATGATTGGGAACCTTCTGGTCAAGTGATTGAAAGAGTAATAGTTGCAGTATAGAAGGCCCGTACATTAAAGATTTCTCTCTTTTTGTGTGTCACGGTGATCTGAATTCAGGGGGAGGGTTGCTGGCGTCGTGTCTTTCGGATCTTTGCCACGTGTGCTGCCATTTTGCTCGTAATTAAAAATTATGGATCTTGTTATTATAATTCATTTTTTTCTCAGTTTCATCGTGGCAACAGGATGGGGTGTATCTACTAGGAAATTTGTTGTGATATGTGATGTAAAAGTTATTAGGGCTCTAATTGATTTCAATTAACTGTCAATTTGTGCAATTTATGCATCATAATTCAGATGGAGTCGCATGTAGTACAATATAGATGAAAGTATGGATGTTAGGTACAGTAAAACTGAAGAAAATGAAGACCGGGAAGGCACTGATGAGAGGAAGCATCGGTCAAGCAAGTCACAGAAGCACAGTAGTGTCAAAGAAGCTCAGAAACGGGATAGTGGAAGGAGAAGAAGCTCTGGAGATAGGAAAAAGTCAAGCAGCTCAAGCAGTGGAGATGGAAGTGAGTATGACAGGAAAAGAGAATCGCATACCAAGATTCCAAGAAAGAATCCAGATGAGAGAAGTGAAAAGAGATCGAGTGAAGGGTATCAGGAAATAGAATCAGCGAGCATTAGGAGGAGCAGGTATGAAGAGAATGAGAGGCATTCTTCTAGGAAATCAAGCATGAAACCTTCTGAAAGTAGTTATGTGGGGAAATCTGATTCAAAAGGTGGGAAAGCTGTTGACCATAGCAAGCATGGGTTTGCCAGAGATGGAAAGCAGGATCATGGAAATGAATCAAGTGACTCCAAATGTAACGTTGTGGATTCTAGTGCTGGTAAGGGTTTCAGGTCCAGTAGTACTAGGGAAGAGAAAACAGAAGATGGAGAAACATGTAAAAGTAGGGGCAGAATGGTTGGTCAAGATGAAGATAGTATGTCAGTTACTGCACCTTATGAAGCTAGACCAGACGTACATGAAGATGATAAATGGAGAAGGGTGTTTGAAAGATCACCTGAGGCAGAAGGAAATGAGAATGACCACAGGTATAGCATCAGCAAGCCACATGAGCAGAAATCTGAGAACTATAGACAACATCAAGACTCAGCATATGGCAGTCGTGATGAAGTTCAAATCCAGGAAAGGTCTATTTCTAGGGATGAAGAGATGAGAGATAGAATTGGGAGGGAAGTTAGATATACCAAAAGGTCACGAACACCTGAGAGAAGTGGAAGGCATCGTAAGGAGGAGGATGACCATGACCGAGGCAATTCAGAATCTGACAATGAAAAGAATATTGGGCTTAAGGGTAGAGAATGGGAAAGAAAAGGTTACAAGGATGATAGGTCTTCCAAAGGAAAAGATAGGAGCTGGAATGATGAAAATGGGGATCGGGAAGCTTCAAAAGACCACTGGAAAAGAAATCAGACTAGGCAAGATTCCAAAGATAGGGAGAGTGATTCTGGTCATGTCAAGGAGTGGGATTTGCAATGGTGTGAGCAAGAAATGGTGGATGGTGAGAACCTTCATGGCAAACCTGGCTATAGAAAAAATGCTAGAATCAGGCCGGATGGTGTAAAAGCATCATCAGCCTCTAGGAATGCTTATGAGAGTTCTGATTCTATAGAGATCAAACCAAACAAGAATCTTGACTTTGGAAAAGAGGAGTCTTCTTCCATACATTTTGGGCGGAGATCTGAACTGGGTTCACAGCAGGATTTCACTTCAGGAGTAAATGATGGGATGGGGGAGTATCCACCTGAGAAAAAGGGTAAAATAGCATATGGCTATGGAGATGAATTACAGGTAACATACCAAGATCACGGTTCACCTATGGATCAAATGTCCACAAGGAATTCTCTTGATTCTCATGCCAAAGAAGGACGAGAACAGGGTGATACAAATTATGATCATACAGGACTGAGCCAAAGCAATGATTCACAACATCCATTTGGGAATATTCAGGGATCAGGTTCTGTTAATAGGCCTCCACAACAAGGACTAAAAGGGGGCAGGCCTGTAAGAGGAGGAAGAGGAAGGCTAACTGGGAGGGATGCTCAATGGGATGCAATTCCATCGCCTATGATGGGCCCTTCATTTGGTCCTCTCAGCTTGCCACCAGGACCGATGCAGTCGTTTGGGCCAAATATGTCGCACTTACCTGGCCCACCCATCCCCCCTGGTGTTTTCTTTCCCCCATTTCCAGGGCCACTCATTTGGCCTGGAGCTCGAGGTGTTGATATGAATATGTTAGCTGTCCGTCCCAGCATTTCTCCAATTCATCCACCTGGGCCTGTAGGACCTAGGTTTGCACCTAATATGGGAACTGGCCCTAATCATGGCATGTACTTCAATCAACCAGGCCTGGGAAGAGGAATACCCTCTAACATGTCAGGCTCTGGTCTAAATGCGATGGGAGTAGGTGGCCATGGGATGCCACATGATAAAGCACCTAGCAGTTGGGGTCCACAAAGAAATAGTGGGCCTTCTAAAGGTCCCTCAAGGGGAGAGCAAAATGATTACTCGCAGAATTTTGTTGACACTGGTATGAGACCGCAGAATTTCATCAGAGAGCTGGAGCTCACTAGTGTTGTGGAAGACTATCCGAAGCTGAGGGAACTAATCCAGAAGAAAGATGAAATTGTTGCCAAGTCTGCTTCCCCACCCATGTACTATAAATGTGACTTGCGTGAACATGTACTCTCCCCTGAGTTTTTTGGCACAAAGTTTGATGTTATTCTTGTGGATCCTCCATGGGAGGAATATGTTCATCGAGCTCCTGGTGTTACTGACCACATGGAATACTGGAAATTTGAAGAGATAATGAATTTGATGATTGAGGTGTGCTTTTTTATCTTTTGTGTTCATCTTGTGTTTATTTATAAATGATATGCTTGATCTTTATTTGATATTTCTTGTATGCCTGCTTGAAGTGTCTTAATTGGCACACCTAGTAATTCTGAGTTTCTGACTGTGCTGAATTTTACTCCTTGTTCCTAAACCTTCTCTGTTCATGTGGTCAGGCAATAGCTGACACTCCTTCATTTATCTTCCTCTGGGTTGGTGATGGTGTGGGACTTGAACAGGGTCGTCAGTGTTTGAAGAAGGTATGCCACTTTGTTCAGTATTCTACTACTTTGTATGCTAATTACAAGATCCAGTTTTGATATTGTTACCAGTTTGAGTGATACTATGATTGCAACACTTTTTCCAACTTTTGGTCCAATTTTTGAAAGGGAGAGAGCAATGTGGTTGATGTGATGATAAATGGCAATATCCTATTGGAAAGTGTTACACACTCGAGCTTTATGGGATATTGTGGCAAAGTCTTGTGCAGAGGGTTTTTCTCTTCCAAGTTGCATTACAGGGAGGGGGAAACAACAAAGAGAATATGACAGTGTAGTTTCAGTCATTCAATGATCGACCACTTCATGGGGTTTATAACCTGTTATCCTTTTTTTATATATAGTGGGGATTTCGGAGATGTGAGGATATTTGTTGGGTGAAAACCAACAAAACAAATGCAACTCCTGCCTTGAGGCATGATTCTCATACTTTGTGTCAGCACTCGAAGGTTAGTGAACATTTGGTATCCAGGTTTATTCTGTCTATATAGTTCAAATTTCAGCTTCTTCCTAGGCTGGCTGTCCTTGCATTGTCTGCTAAATAAAATAATCTTTTTTCATTTTAAATTGAGTAGGAACACTGCTTGATGGGCATAAAAGGAACTGTTCGTCGTAGCACAGATGGACATATCATTCATGCCAATATTGACACAGATGTGATGATAGCTGAAGAACCTGCTTATGGTTAGGATTTTCTGCTTTCAGAGAATCTATATTTTCAGATTTCAGTTTTTGGATATTTGCTTATCTCAGGTGGACATTCCATTCATTAAATTGAATGAAAAAAAAAAACATCATCATGAATATAAACTACATATTTACAAGTTAGATGGTGTTCTCTAACTGTTTTTCCTATTTTCCATGGATATATTCATTTGGTCAAAATTCACTTTAAGAGCAATGGTGCCTGTGCTGCGATGAATGAGTATTGATGCGCCTGTGTGGTCATTCATCACCAGATCAAACTGCTTGCATGAATCGGGTTATTCTGGCCTAGATTTTGCACATACCCATGTAAAGCTAGAATGCAATAACCTGCTAGGAAAGCTTTTGTATATTTAGCAAGTTATTTGCCATACTGGACAATGAATGAATTATGTTAGGAAATCCCATTCCTGGCAAAAGTTTTATTTCTGCAATTTGTGTTGATACACTGAAACTTGCCTAGTGGTTTGGAGTTTTTTAATTATCCTGGGCATGCATTTTTTACAATCTTCTCCTCAGTCGTCTACATTGATGTTGATGATCTTCAGCTTCACCTGTATTCTTATTGAGGTGCTCAAGAGGGTTAATTTGAGCACTTAAAACACGTCAGTAGGACATCCAACCTCTTGTGTTTGGTGCCAAACCTGCTTTGGAAATTCTTAGTCTGCCTCGGACATTCTTGAGGCTCTTGCCTAGTATTTCTCACCAAGATTTCATCCAAACCTTTTCAGCACGAAATAAAGCAGGTTAATGAAAGGCTGCTTTTGGGATCTCAGGAAAGCTGACAAGCTCAGTTTCTTTCATATTCCTCTTCACCCAGATAAATTTTTCGACCAAAATAGTCAAATTTGTTCATTCAGTTTATTTTTAGTTTACTAAATTTATTCAAACTAATCCTCCACCCTTGCTTCAAACATGTTCCTACTTTTGGTTTGCTAAATTTATTCAAACTAATCCTCCACCCTTGCGACAAACATGTTCCTCTTGTTCTGGATAAAACTATGCTGCCATCAAACAGAGCTTTAACATTAGCAATTGGTGCTCTCCTTCTTGTGTTGTCAAAAACATTTTCCATTATCAAAGTATGATACCATCTCTACAAATTGTTGAAGATTCTTTTATTCTCTAGGGCAATTGGTTCCCTATTCTGTAACCTGGCATATCCAACCTTGTTCCTCTTTCTTGTAACTGTGAGAAATTATCTTTATTTTGTGTCTTGTTTATTTTTTGTAAATACCTCCTTTCGCTACTTAAATATTTGGACTCCCAGCAAAATCTCTAGTGCAAATAACTGTTTGTTTTTCTTGTTTTCTTGTCATTTATATCGCAGGTTCAACAAAAAAGCCGGATGATTTATATAGGATCATCGAGCATTTCTCTCTTGGCAGGAGGCGGCTTGAACTGTTTGGTGAGGACCATAATATTCGCTCAGGTTGGCTTACAGTAGGGAAGGGATTATCATCATCAAATTTTAATTCTGAGGTAGGAAATCGCTTACTGGAGGTGATGCATTTTTTTTCTTCTTTCAGATACCAAATTCTCAGAATTTGTGCTTGAATAGGTGAGGATTGTGTTTTTTGCAATTCTGGTGACAATATTTCTATACTGCAGGCATATATCAGGAATTTTGCCGGTAAAGATGGAAATGTCTGGCAAGGAGGTGGGGGCCGGAATCCACCGCCTGATGCTCCTCATCTTGTGCAGACAACCCCGGATATAGAAAGCTTGCGGCCCAAATCGCCTCCCCCAAAGAGCCAGCAGCTGCAACCCATACCTCTGATGTCCGGTAGCAATTCTAACAACAGAAGATGTATGGGAAATTCCCCACAGAAGTCCACACCTGTGCCCTTTTCTGGGTTTTATCAGGACGTTTTGGGTCCGGACCCAGCAAATGCTCTTCCGTGGACTCCTTCCCAAGTGGGAGCATCGAAAGGGCCAGATGGTGGCTATGGGAGGCCTGACAATGGAAAATTTGAAGGTTTTCGGTTTGATGCTTGTGTACAAGCAAGCGGTGATTATCATGAGTTTGAGTCTCACTGAGCGATCAATCCCTTGTAGTTGTAATGCATGCCTGTGCAATTTTTTCTCATTATTTTTTGATGTATTACAAGAGAACCGCATCATTGAATGAAATTCTCTTATAGGTTCAGCAGCAGTAGCAGGAATTACAAATGGAATCTCTGCCCAATAGTTTCTAGCAGGTGTCAAGAAATAATATATTATTACCATCAAATGAAATGTTTCAAACCATAGAAGTTATTTTTTCAATACGATTTCTTGGTGTCAAGAAGCCATCATCTAATTGCAGAAGTGTCTTTCAGAGCCACAAATAGAGCTTTATGTTACCGCGGATAGAGTTTTCTTTGTATCTGTAAAGTTTCAGAGTTGCAGCTGTACCAGATGAACAGTATTATATTCGCTGGAAAATCGTGGAATGGAGAACTGGCAATGCTGAAACTAAGGATCCAGTTTGCTTAGTAGTATTATAAGGGATTATAAAATCATGAAGACAGAATCCCATTTTTGTACACTCAAACCGCGTTTGCTACATTTTCACACGATGCATATGTTAAAATTGAACAACGGTCATTTGATCTTACTTTGATAGGCAGAATGTATGATGGTATATTTAGCCCACATCTGCTATGGCATCATTGGCATGTACATTGATGTCTCTTCAAAAAAAAAAAAAAAAAAATTACATATATATCTTTTTAAATATCTAAACCTCATATTAGATGAATGTTTGTATATTTACATAGAATAGACATAGTTGTGGATTTGGACATTATGTAATAATAAAAATTTATAATCTTATTATATTTTATTTTAAAAATTTTTATTGAAAATATCTTGATGAAGTGTATAAAGTATATTATGTTGTTATAAGATGGACATAATCGTCTCATCTTGTATAAAAATAAAATAAAATATAATATTTTAATATATAAAATATTATATAATATCGTCATCATGTTCATATATTATGTAATATGTTACTACATTGCAAAATAAGAGGATCAGAATCTATTTAGATAAAATAGATAAAAATTAAATTAAAATTTTTTACATATCTATCCTTCTAAACATTCAAATTTGCATAAATATCCTCATAAAATTGCTATTTGTATATATACCCTAATAAATTTTTTTTACACATCTATCCATAATGATATTTTAGTCATTTAAATTTTAAACCATTAATTTTTTAATAACGTTAAATAATGTGAGTACATATGCAAAAAAAAAAAAAAAAAAATGATATATGTGCAAAATAAGTATTTTATAAAAATATATATATAAATATTAATTTTGAAAAGATATCCATACAAATTTGAATATTTAGGAGGATAAACATGCAAAAAATCCTAAAACGAAATGGCTGTTTACCTGAAAAGTAATTGCCATGCTCCATTTGATGCAACATCCGTGATTTTGTTCTTCATAACTACATATAAATCCAAGAATGACAGATTATCTGATTTTCTAGATGATTCTTAGTAATGTAAAATACTCACACCGTACTTGCTGCTCGTGGGGGAAATGATGCATTACATATCCCAACTAGCTTAAAACCCTGACCCATTATTAGGGACATGCCCATCTCCATGTCTCAACATACAAAAAGATGATTGATACAAGGAGTCCAAAATTCCCTCACCAGAAATTTCTAACCTTTTAGCTCAGGTATTTAATATGGAAGAACTGTTGTCCTCTTGACCAGTTGCTTGCCATGATGATGCTTGTGGAAATTATTAGCCATCATTCTCTGCCTTCTCATATGAAGGTACTTGAGCAGCAGCTTCTGGAGCAGCAGAAGCTGCAGGTTCTGAGGGATTGTCAGCTGCAACTTCTGATGTTGATGCTGCTGCTGTGATGTGACATGTTAATCTTCATCACATGGACGAACAGCAAAGAGAAAATTGAAGGCAAAATCAGAAGCTTCAATTCAGTGGTATGAAGTGATCCTTATAATGCCTAACCTTCTGGTTGTTCTTCAAAAGGGGGTACCTCTGCTTGGGTTCTGGTAGTAGATGCAGCCAGCTGGTCTTCTGTAATTTTCAGAAGCTCTTCACTGGTGTATGGTCCAGCCGAAGGCTTGCCATCTGCATAGAACTAGTTTGTGCTACTCCAAGATACAAAACAAACAAATTTGGAAGGAAGAAGAAAACCAATGCTTTGAAGTGATTCACAGCAAAAATGCGTATGATACGAGTTTTTCAAGAACATTTAAGATGTTGATGCCTTCCCAATCTTTTTTGCTTCAGAGCTAAAAATATTATCATCCATCCATCCTACCATATTAGGCATCGGAACATAACTTTGCGCTTACTTGTGTCAACTACAGCTTGTTGATTTTCATTCACATATGGAGTGGGCTTGCTCTTGTAATTTGTAGAAGATGCAACTTCATCAAGTCCTATCTCCCGTTCAAGGGTGCTCTTGAATTCCCTTGACACTTCCTGCAGCATAAGAACTATCAACCTGGTATATGCCCCTTGATTACACATAAGATAATGTCGCTATAGAGTCTAATTTTCTACAAAGCTGTCTCCATTTTTTGGACATTTTGATAGCTTATCAACTTTGCCAGTAGATCTATCCTATTTATTACGTAACTAAAAGAATATGGAAAAATTAGACCAGTTTTCACCAACCTGAAGCTCTCTTAGTGTTGGCTGGAAAGCACGCAAAGTCTTTCCCAAGTAGCGTGCCACCTGCATTTAATTAACCTGTTTGAGAGACTGCATATATAGATATGACCAGGGAAAAATAAATCTTGCATTTAATTGTAATTGGGAAAGGACAACTGGGCAGTTACTTAATGTGCACATTCACTTTTCTTCCTTCCCCGCTTCCACAGCCCCCCTCCCCTCCTTTTTTTTCTTTGTTTTTGGTCATGCAACCATCATGCCTAATTTTCTTTCCTTTTGCAGATAAAGTAAACAACCTAAAGCACTATATTTTCTTTTTTAGCTTTATAATGGACATAAGAATGTAATCTACTCAAAAATGTGTTTTCTTATTTTGTATTGATTGAGTAGAATAAAAACAAAAAGGACTACTCAATACGTGTTACTGGTGATATGCAAACAACATAGATGTTTTATGAGGTCTGGAATATAAAGTTGCAAAAGCAAAAGCTCCTGAAAAAGTGAATGAAAGGAACTGAAAAAGGGCAAACATCTTAAGTTTGGAAAAATCAACCATATAAGAAACAAAACACAAGCAGGAAATAAGACATATGACCAAGTTCCATCCTCTCTTTTTCCAAGGTCATGAACTTTAAAAGCCAAATACTGATATACACCTCATGCTGTTTCAAAATAATAGCCTGAGCAAGATGAGCTACTGAAAAGCTCTGCACTTGAATCACAATCAGAATATTCAGGTGGGAGCTGTTCAAATCACAGACCAAAAACCTCATAGTTACCTTAAGCAAGACAAAGTTGCACATAGATCCCCATCCCTTCTGTGCAAGAAGAGAAGGCAATAGGCAATCTATAGAATCCAACAACAAGAACTAATGAACAATGAATCCAAACATCACATTGTTACCAACAATTCTCACCTTCAATGATACTTTGAAGACATCATCACATGTATCTGCTTTTCTCCTTTAAACAGATCTTGACGATTTACTGAGGTACATCAAGGAGGTGTTCCTATTAATTAGTGATCTTGAGTTAGCTTCTACACCTTTATTACAGACTCTCTAATCCCCTAAGTGAATAAAATCAGCAATTTTTCTCTACAATATTGAGACTTGGACCATGCGATAGCTGACATGGCACCAACTTATTCAGGCAAACTGCTTTGCTAACAAGTTGTTGTACTCTATACCAGTATGTCATGACCAACATAGTGCTATTCAAATAGCTAGAAATCAGCTTTACTTGTAAATTAAGTGCATCAAGATCAATTTCTACTTCTTTTAGTGCCATTAATTGGCCCACAACCTTTTGCATCCAGAAATGATGGTCTAAATGAAATCACATGCATCATAACATAAAAACTAGAAAACGTGCTTGTATTTTACATAGAAAGGAGCTTACCTCAGCTAGTCCTTTAGGACCAAAGACTAGCAAAGCCACCACTCCAATAACCAGAGCTTCGGGGGCTCCAACTCCAAATAAAGAAGCATAAACAACTTTACCACGATATTTACCCTTCTTTTCTGCAGCACAGAGATAGAAGAATCAAATACATCAGATAAATATTACAGTAAATTATCCAACAATATTATATTAAAAAAAGGGTAGATAATGAGGGCATGACACAAAAACTGACAGCTATAAGTAAAATGTTCCAGTAAAGGCAAGACAAAAAATAATAGTAACTCAGCACTAAGATGGAATAGCATGGAAGTGCAACTCCCATGGGAAAAGGTCAAAGAATGAAATAGAACAAGTGAAGAAGAAAGAAGAACATGAAAAATCACACCCTATATCAACCAGACCACACCAAGAAAAAGTTTCAAGAAAAAATGTTTATCCATAGGACTCTCATTGCACAGAACGATTTAATATGCAGAAAAACAGCAACTTTAAAAAGCTACTTTATAAATCACAGAGAATGTTTGTAAACAATACGGCGAACCAGGGATCATAAGCTATTTAATTAGCTAAAAAGGCTAAACCCAATCACCAAGAAGAAAATTCCAAAAAATGAATCTCAGAGAGCACTCACCGAAAGGACAAAATGGAAGCATAATCCAGTAATGGCTAAAACATCTTTGCTATGAAAAACAAAGCAGTCTCACCGGATCTATTACAAAACCTAGACCCTGGAACTGTTATGCAATCATGAAACTACTTACAATCCAGCAACTTCCAATTAAACAATTGTTCACAAAGTACCATAGCAATGGCCTTGTTAAGAATAAGTTGGATGATCTGCGTTGAGTCAATTGCAACATAACAATTTCCCATTCACTTCGCAACCTAGTTACTGAAAGAACAAGTTCAGCACATTAGAAGCAATTTAGAGATCTATCTGTTATAATATATGATGAGCTGTCCTATTGTTTCTTCATACCACTATGTATGGTTCATATCCCATTTTTCTAAGGCCACTCTAACTTCATCCAGCATAATGACTACTCATCCATGCCAATGTGTATGGGAGTCGATCCCTGACTCTTGCATCTTAGTGCTGTTATCTAGTGACATACTTAATTTGCATTCTCAAGTCCCTATAATATGTGACAGTCAATGCAATAATAGTAAAGCAGCCACATCAGAGTGGTATGATCATTGGTGCAGAGGGAAGATCACCTTGCCCATACACCACAATGAATAAGATTTTGCACTTATTATATCTGCAAAATCACATAGAGACAACTTTCTTTTTTTCCTTCACAGAATCTACTTCTAAGAATCTAATTTTTCTTGATAACGATAATGGTGCTTATATGGACTTGGTGAAGCTTTGAGCATCATGCTTATGTGGAATTGGAGTTTGTCTGGCACTGGCAGAGCGACCTCCAAAGTTCCAACTTTGTATCCATTTTCCTTCTTTAGTACATTTATCTCCAAATTCAACAAATTCTCTTGCACTCATAAACCCATGTCTCCATGAAGATTCACTAAGGAGGCTTTGCTTCAGGGGAAAGAAAAATGCAGCAAAGTTCTCGTGGTGAGCACCGCTACAGATCACCTGCAAACAATCGCCGTTCAGTTTGCCCGGGATGGGGCAGTCCGGGATTGGTGCGGTGCATGGTGGGTGGTGTCAGTGAGGTAATGCCTGCTGCTCATCCGAATCACCAACTTCCACATCCCTCGGTGATTGATAGCGGGTGATCTGTAGCTCTTCGCTCAAGTCATAGTCCCGCTTGCACCTAACATGTCCTAAATAAGATTATTGAACCGTGAACATCAAAAATAAGGCATCGAAACATGAATATGAAATGATACTTTGTGAATTCGCCGCTTAATTTGTTAAAACTACGGCTTCTAAATTCTTCAAAAATTTCGCTTTCGGCTCCTTTCTTTCCACAGCA